>NC_056745.1:1403286218-1403436218 GCF_019279795.1 Protopterus annectens
CAAATCATGGTATGATTTGCACCATAGCAATGAATCCATTAAATCTTCTAGTTCTTACTATTCCCTGTTATATCAGGCCTCTCATTGCCTTCACTGTCCTTGTAAAGTTACACTAAATAATTTCTATACTTTGATTTCTGCAATTCCTTTTGGTAGGTCCATATAGAAACTACATATTCCAGCCTACTCATAAATAAAGAGATAAACAGATTAATGTGAACCGAGAGTCCGTTAGGTAAAATAATCAATGGTGGATCATGCTATTGCGCTTCTAGTCTAGTACCCCTCCCTCTTTTTGGCAAAGTAATATTTTATTAAGTTTCATTTTTTTGCTCACTGATCATGGCAACTTACTAAATAAATCTTTAAATATAAGACTTACAGATTGGACAAGTTGCTGATCCTATAGCTTAGTTTGCTTTAAATGAGCATACGTGATGGGTTGACTGTTTTAAAAAGCTATGTGGTGCAAAATGGCTGCTGGGCTGTCTTTTTTTTCATACTTGCTGTAATGTTGCATGAACATTCATGGATGTTTAATAGTAATTGATTGTAATTGTAATTGATTGTAATACAATTTTTGATACTCCAGAAGTGCATAGGCTGCACTTAGGCTAGTATTTGCAAACAAATTAGATTACTGCTGTGGTAATATTTTTGTCTACGGTACTTCCATAAGAACTGTGATCAACTAGCCTGGTTTTAGTTTTATGTGGAGTAGCATTGTTAATGCTGGCATACTGTAGTAGGAAATATATTTCATTGCCAATGATTTAATGTTATCTTGAACCAAACTAAACTGTATTACGGCATTTTCTATGAAGTATATCACTGTTTAATTTGCATATGCTTAACCACAATAGTATACTGCTGTGCTAATAATTAGGTGTGTGCTGAATGTAAACCAAAGTCACTAGTGTTGTTTGCTTTTCCATATCACAATATTAATCTGAGTTAGATGCATCTATGAACAAAACACTACTGTATTATTGTTGATATTGACTCAGACTGCTTAAATGAAAAGTGGTTTTCTGTTTGTCATTTTATATTCATCTACTTTACACCACATAATTCTCTAATCCTCAACCTTTGTATCCCACTATATTTTTTCTTGCCAGTTTCAGTTACTTGTTTAATTATTCATCCTTCCTGAACTACACCCCCCTCAATCGGGAACATCAACCACAAGACTGCATACCTGTGATATTGCGTACATGATTTCGTAGATCTGCAAGACAGATTTTTAGTCAATTTTAAAGTGTATGTGTATTTTCTTTATTAAACCAAATATTGGTTTTAAAGTGTAACAACAGCAGAATTTGACACTCATACAGCCAGGGATGACACTTACATGGTTCCCATATGACTCTATAGTGATACTCATACAAGCAACCCCACAAAAACAGTATACACAGACCTACATGTAGCAGAGGAGTCAGCAGATTTTTGTTTTCCAACTGGCCAGATCTCTGTTACTCTAAAGAATGCTATCTTACCTTATAATGCACTACAATTAAGCTGCATGTTAGATATTTTTTTCCACACCAATTTATCTCTCTACATCCCCCTACCCTACCCCCATTCTCACCCACACCCACATCAATTACATTTATACTTACCACACCACATCTACCACATCACACCAACCAATCAATAATCAACTACATCACCATTGCATCATACCACTTAACTATTCCATCCATCTCCTGCCCCTCTTCCAACTTCTCACACTATTACACTCATACTCTACTCTCCCACCTCCATTTTCACAAACCACCACCACCCCATACCAGTCCCTAAACTCAAACATGTTACTTATTCACATAAGACATAATACCAAAAAAACGAAAAAAAAAAAAAACCCAAAAAATTCCAAAATGAAGCCACGCATAGAAAACCATGTATTCTCCTGGTACCGTGGCTTTTTGTCTTCATCGAATAAATTGTACAAACAACCAGCTCTTTAAATAGCCATAATTCAATTGATTAATTGCTTACAATTACTTAATTATACATAAAAATTCCCACAAATATTTCAAGAAACACTGCAATGATCAAAGCATACAAAACTTACAAAACATTCAAAATCCCATCAACAACCCACACAAAATTCTCACAAAATCTAAAAATTCAACAAAACCTCTTGGTTGAGACCCCTAGGTAAAGAGTACCATAATTAAGTATAAGTGACGTCTCCAAGTGATTTAATTTCCCAGCAAATTCCCCTCTCTTCCTTCCACAGGTTGTGCTAAAACACTAAAAACCAAAGAGCCCCCCTCACCAAAATTCATGCTATGAAAGTGATGGGAGACTGGGCTATCCATTTTTCCTTTCCTAATATCTGCTAGGTGCTCCAATATTTGAGTTTTAACCTTCATTCTGGTCTGTCTGATATACCATTTAACATCACACTCACAGCTCAAAATATATATGACACCACATGAACGGCAATTCTATTTTTTCTTGGTGCTTTTCTCCTTGGGTCTCCATTGAAAATGGGCTTGTGCTCAATTGGACCAGCCCAGTTAACAATGTGAAATAAAACAAGAATAAATAAAATAAGAGCCTATACCCAAAACAATCTGTCTCCCCGTAGGATTACTCCGGTGCTTATGAATCTTCAAAATGGCATAAAAAACAGGGTCTTGAGGCTTAGAAATAAACAATTTTTAACATCCTGCACAGAAAAAAAACCCATCCTCTCCCCTTTCTCTAAAAGTTCCAAACATTCATTCTTAAAATGTCTAACAGGGTTAAACGCCAATTTTTCATAATCTTCTTCATTATGTATCAACCTATAAACCATATCATTATACTTTGCCCTGTCCATAATCATCCAGTTTCCCCCTTTGTCAGCCTCCTTGAACTCATAATTATCCACATTCTCCTGTAGACCATTAAGTGCTTGCCATTCAGATTTACTAAGATTAAAATTCTTACATTTAAACTTTTTAAACTACCCCTCGATGTTGTTATATAACATCTTTTCAAATAAACATAAAACAGAAGACATCTTCAGGGGGGGTAAAATATACTTTCAGAGCAGGGTAATAAAGGGATAGTCAGATGCATAACCTGTATAAAACACAAAACCTTCACCTTCTAGTGAGCGATCCAAATCAACATTGCAGTCACCATCATCATAAATAGACAAATTTAATAAGGAGTCACAATTTTTTTAGTTCATCATAGTCTTTCCGAAAATAGGATCTTTTCGTTTGGAAAAATACACTTTTAAATGTAACTTTCGACAAAACCTGCTGGCCTCTATCAGTAAATTAGCTAGTGTTGGAGTCCTAGTAGGAACGAACTTGGCCCCATTCAACAATACATTTCTAGAAGATGGAGAAATGACCAAATCTGATAAATAAGTAATGTTTAAATGATCAGACTTACAGCCGTTGTCCAAACTGAAATTCATTTTCTGTTCACAGTATGAAATGATTCCATAATTTGTTAGAAATGCTTGCCCCTGTATCTGCTCCCGCTGTTCTTATTCTGGCCTTCCTGCTGAAACCCATTCTGCTGTTCCAAGTGGCCACCTGGCACAGGTGGATCCTGCTAGGAGAGGTTCTCAAAAGAGACACTCTTTTTAGATGCTGTTTCCACAGACAATGATGACGAATCACTCGTAGAAGAGGAATGGGTATCTGGTGGTCTATATTTAGGTGAGGTTTTCATTGCCACTGATAGACTACACCAGTTTGAAAGTCATTAATGTCCCTGGACAACTTCTTCTTCCTAGCTATTGTGCCCGATTCTGCCTTCTCCAGTCTCTGCTTGATTTCATTAATTTTAGCACCATACACAAAATCAGACACCTCCTTTCTCAATTAATCCTCCATGCCAGCGATCTCCTACCGAAGCTTCTCCAGGGATCTGGCAATCCATTTTACCAAAATCCTCAGCCAGCCCAAGGTACATTCCAAAGAGACCTGTTTCCACTCCTCTCACAGGTTTTGCTCCTCATCCGCAAATTCCCAGGCTAGCAAGTGATCCACTTTGAGCCCTCATGGCATAATATTTTGGCTCAGATATTTTTTTATCAGTTTAACATAATAGAACAGATTGAGTTTTTTGGACACCAATCTCTCCAACTGCTCAAAATGGGCAGAAAAACATGTTTCCCTAAAGAGCACTAGTGATCCAAGATAATATATTTCACTTATGTCTCCCTTACAAACTTTGAAAAAGAATAACTATTTGGAGTTGTACCCATTCAAAATACCATTGGCAAGGCTTCTCCTCCATCTAAAGACATATTAAAAATGCAAAACTGTGAACTATATAAAAGAAAAAAAAACAAAAAAACAAAGTCACACATAGAAAACCATTTATTCTCCTGGTACCTTGGCTTTTTGCCTTCTAAGGATAAATTATACAGACAACCTGCTCTTTAAATAGTCAAATTCAATTGATTAATTGCTTACAATTATTAATTATACATCAAAATTCCCAGAAATATTTAAAGGAACAGTGTGCAATGGTCAAAGCATACAAAATGTACACAACATACAAAATCTCACCAACAACCCACACAAAATTCTCACAAAATCTAAAAATTCAACAAAATGTCTTGGTTGAGACCCCCATGGGAAACAGTACAATAATTAAATATAACTGTGGTCACCAACTGATTTAATTTCCTAGTAAAGTCCCCTCTCTCCTCCCCCACAGGGTGTGCTAAAACACTAAAAAATAAAGAGTCCTCCTCACCAGAAAGCGTGCTATGAAAGTGATGGGTGACTGGGCTATCCATCTTTCCTTTTCTAATAACTGCTAGGTGCTCCAATATTTGAGCTTTAACCTTCCTTTTGGTCTGTTCAATATACCATTTAACAACATCACACCTACAACCCAAAATATATATGATACCACATGAATGGCAATTAAATCTTTTCTTAGCTACATATCTATGTCCATTAATAATAGAGTTGGAAATGTTAGGAATCCTTCCACACACTCTACAATTTTCACAAGGAAAGGAGGCCACTGGTTTAGAAGTAACCAATTGTCCAAAAACTGGAAGATTAAGCAACTCCATCAAATTACAATAACGACTATAGGAAAACGTAATAAGTTCAGGAAACAATTTCCCCAAAGCTTCATCAGAGATGACCATCAGCCACATATTCATAACCACCTTCCTCAAAACGTCAGAGAAAGGACTATACCTCATCACATAAAAGAGCTTTTCTTCACCCTCCTTCACTAACAAATCCTGAAAAGACCTCCGAGTCGCAGTACTATCCTGCCCCTTACGAGACTCACCCCACTCCAATTTAAATTCAACCCACTTCAAGACATCCTTAAGATAATCCCTTTCCAAAAGTCTTTGTTTTACCTCAGAAAAATAGCTTCGCCTAGAATTCACATCTGAGGCATTCAAACAAATTCTCTTAAATTCACCATAAGTGAGAGAACTGATAAGATGAAGGGGTATATGCTAGAAACATGAAGCAAATTATTTATGTCTGTGGGTTTCCTAAAGGGCCTGAACTGAATTTTTCCATTAACATCCATAAAAAACTCAACATCCAAAATGTTAATGGAAGTATGGCCTGTGTGATAACAAACTTTTAAACCGTGATCATTGCCATTCAGTGTGTTTCCACAAATCTATTAAATTTTTCCATCATACACCGGCAAATCAAAAACAAATCATCTATAAACCATTTATAGATGACCACATTTTCAAGGACAAACTTGTCAGAGTAAATAAAACATTTTTCAAACTCCCTCATATATAAAATAGCATATGAAGGAGCAAATGGGGCACCCATGGCAGTCTCCTCAAACAGAAAATAGTTGTAGGACAAACAGACTTTGAGCAAATCCAAAATATAGAAGGTATGTGGGCCCTCACCCAAAATACTCGCAGTAGCCTCAAGACTCCATCTAGAAGAGATATTAGTATATTGTGCTGAAAAATCCGTAGTCAGCCAAAAGAAATCTTTATGCCATTCTAAACCCTTAATGAGCCGGCAAAGTTCCTGAGTATTTTTTATATGGGCAGGCACTCTATTAAGATGTTCTTTCAACAATGAATCCACTAGTACCCCTGCATTCTGCATATAAGAGCCTATACCTGAAACAATTGGTCTCCCCGGAGGATTACTCCGGTCCTTATGAATCATTGGAATGGCATAAAAAAACAGGATCTCAAGGCTTAGAAATAAATAATTCTTTAATATCCTGCACAGAAAAAAATCCCAACCTCTCCCCTTTTTCTAAAAGTTCCAACAATTCATTCTTAAAATGAGTGACAGGGTTAAACACCACTTTTTCATAATCTTCTTCATTATGTAATAACATATAAATCATATTGTTATACTTCACCCTGTCCATAATCACTCAGCTCCCCCTTGACCCTGTTTTTTTAAATCATTCACATAATGTGCCTCGCACTATTAATAATTGCCATCACTCTCACCACACCTCACAAACTTTCCATTATCTATTTAAAATCTACCACCTACCCACCCAAAAATCCTCTTCTAACTGCACACACCAACTTCAATATAACACCTCAAATCTATAACTCCACTGATATTGAACTATTCTCAAAGAGATATTTACATTTTCCTACTTCTCCACATATATCACTGAAACTCTCCCAAACATCCACTAAATATTTTTCCCCAACACCTTGCAAAAAATCAAACCTTCAATTATGCTTAGACATACACACTAACTCAGGCCCAAATCCCACCCAACAAAACACATCCAGTGCTCAAAGGAAACCCCAACCAACAGGAAAACCTAGCACCCCACCACTCATCAACATACCCCCAAAAAAGGTCAGACATCCTCCTTATTAACGTAAACCTCAGAAGTCTGGTAAACAAAATCCATGAATTCCATGCTACACTATCCCTGTACTCTCCTGACATTGCTGTCCTAACCGAAACCTGGCTTAAACCCCACATAAATAACAATGAGATCATACCCCCTGGCTATAAAATTATTAGAGAAGATGGGATATCAAAATGGGGAGAAGTGTAGCAATAATATATAAGGACTCTCTTAACTTTGTGCAACTGCAAGTAGATTCCCCAGACCTAAATAACACTGAATGCATACCTCTCAACCTCTTACAGCAAGAAATCTGGACTAAACCATAAATAAAAGTGGGACAAAGGCCCTAAAATAGGGACAATTTTTAAAAATTGTTCTTATAGACTTAGAAATTTGATAAAAAAACAGGTTTTGTATTAGCATGAATATTCTGAAGGATATGAAGTATGAAACTCAAATGTTTGTCATTAATTTCTAACTTCAATCTTTAATGATTTACCAATAATTTGCCATAAAACCACAATTTTATGAAAAATGGACCAAAAATATGAGGCCAAAATCTGGACATTCTGTGAACATGTGTACAGTTGAGAGGTATGGCTGAACTACTAGACTCATGCCTGAAAATCAACAACAATAAACATATAATCCTACTAGTAGCACACATCCCACCCAACAACAACCCATGTACTATAGAAAACCTACTATCATAGGTGTTTACTACATTAGTCAAGAAACCATCATTGTTGGAGATTTTAATACTGATTGGCTAACCTGTTCTTCTGAAAACCCCTCCAACTACATAAACGTACATGGTTTCACCCATCTGATACATACACCCACTAGGGTTGACAAAAACAGCAACAACCAATCAATTGTTGATTGGACCCTGACAAATAAACCCTCACACATCTATCACTCAGGTTGTCTGCCAGACAGCCTAAGTAACCATCTACTAACCTACTTCCTAAGGCACTGCAACTCTCATACAAAAACTACATCATACAAACAAGTACATAATATAAAAAATGTCTCTACAGACACTTTTAAACAACTACTCTGAAACTGCAAGTGGTTCGCATTAAAAAATCTCTCATTAGATGCAGCAGTCGAATACTTCAAACATAAATTTTTAAACACCCTGGCTCCTCTAAGACACATTAGATTGAAAACAAACTACTGCCCATAGCTCACAAAGGAAATCAGACAACTACTAAAACAAAGAGACAAACTCTGATACTAACTTCAGGCCATCAAATCCAAAGCCTCCCTTGATAATTACCATCACTTAAGAAATACTTGCAAAAAAAAAATCAAAACTGATAAAAAACAATACTACTCAAACATGCAACACAAACATCAAAGTAACTCCCACAAATTCTGGGATACTATCAAAAATGTATGCATCTAGGCCATACTTCCACCCCATCACCAAATACCCATAACTCAGAAGAAAACATCGAATCCCAGTTCAACTCCTTTTTTATAAACTCCACACTCTCACTTATAAAAAAAATAATAGTTCCCAACAAATCACTCACCTGTAGCCAATGACAACCCTACCACACTTTCCCTCCAAACCATTCAAACAGGTAAAATTAAGAAATTATTAAACAAGCTGAAACCTACAACTCCGCCACTGATAAACTACCAGATGAATACCTCAAACTAGCAGCCAACATCATCTGTTACCCAGTATTCATTCTGATTAATAGAGCAATCTCAGAGCAATACATACCTAAACTTTGGAAAATCTCCTATGTAATTCCTCTCCACAAACGGGGCTCATCATTAGAACTCTCTAACTATAGACCAATATCCATACTATCTCCTTTCAAAAATTTTAGAAAAATGCATCCACTCACAACTAATGGGCCATCTACTAATTAACAAGCTTCTTGTCAACTCACAACACAGATTTTGGGCAGACCATACTACCGCCACTGTCTTGCTTAACTTTACCGATACCGTAGACCAACTAAAAAGCAACAGTCAAACTGTCTCCTCGATTTTTCTAGATATGTCACAGGCATTTGACATAGTGTCCCATCATACCTCTCAACTGTCTAGATTTTTGCAGAATGTCTAGATTTTTTCCTCTTATTTTTGGTCTGTTCCTCATAACATTTGTAGTTTTCTGGCAAATCACTGAGGATTGTAATCACTAAAAAATTACATACATTTGAGTTTTGGACTTCATATCCTTCAGAAAATGCACACTAACACAAGTCCAAGGTTCATAGAACCAATATCTGAAACTAAGCTACTAGGTGTCACTATTGATAATGATTTAAAAATTGACAAGCATACATCACTTGCAATTAAAAAGGCCCACATTATATTGGGTTCTCTTTATAGGGTTAAGACTTACCTAATCAACTCTTCCCTATTCTATTCTTCCCCTATACTCACAAACCTCAGGAAAACTGACTTAAGCAAATTTGAAACATGCTAACACAAGATAGCCAGATTTGCCACCAACCTATCCCACAGAACCCATAACTGCCTTGCTCTAACACATCTCAAATGGCTCAAACTACCTAACCTCTTATCCTTAAACCAGCTTACCCTAACCCACTCTATAGTATACCTCCCTGATAACTGTCCAGCCATAGGTTCATAGGTTAGTACTAGGCTAACTGCCCTTGCGAGCAATTTTAAGCCTAGCCAATTATCCCTTGTGAGACTCAAACCCTGCACCTTGCGTTTGTAAGGCAAACACCTTAACCATTAGGCCACCCTCCCAACCCTATACACAACCTAGTACAAATCCACCTCAACAACAGGTCTCTAAGATCCTCAAACAGACTTCTGTTAAAAGTTACAAAATCTAACAGCAGCTTTGGAGACTCTCTTTAATCACATCTCTAAAGCATGGAATTCTGTCCCTCAGAATATACAAAACACAACCAACCCAGCACAGTTCATAAACCTGCTAAAGATCCATCTAAATGACAACTGGCTATGTTCTTGCTCCTCACCAGGCTGAACTTACTTGACATTTCCTCATTTCAGATTATCCTTAAACTCTTTTCTCTCACTTGCTTCTCTGATGTATATATAAATTTTGACAAAATTATTGTATGTTATTGTATGTTGCTGGATAAACATTGAACAGTATTCCATTGTATAGTATGCTTTTTATGATCTGTATAATTCTTCTGTTTTGTATAATTTTTTGCTGTTATAGTGTGTACTCTTATGTGGAGCTTTTCTCCCCAGGCCTCCACTGAAAATGGGCAACTAGCCCAGCTGAACTTCCCTGGTAAACAAATGTTAAATAAATAAATTATTGCCTGACTAGCACTGCATTCATTAGAGACCTCCCCATCCAAACTTGATCCTGTGATCTTGCCTGAAATAATACTGCAGTTTCAGGATGTATGCAACTTTTAGATAGAAATTGTATGAAAATGTAGGGTCTATATTATAACATCGAATTTTATAAAGTTTGAATGTTATAATATCGAACCAGTAATGTCGAACACTAAAAACAATGAATTGCAGGACACCAAATTCTTTCCCACGGAAAGAATTCGGTGGGCCAGTGCTGTGGTTTCTCTGTTTTCAGAGTTCGATATGTTGGAACATTATGGGTCAGGTCAGGTAAGTGTGTGATTGTGTGTAGGTTAGGGTTAGGGGGCGGGTTAGATGAGTTAGGGTTAGGGAGCAGGTCAGGTAAGTGTGCGGTTGTGTGGATGTTAGGGTTGGGGCGTCTGTCAGGTAAGTGTGCGGTTGTGTGTAGGTTAGGGTTAGGGGGCAGGTTAGATGAGTTAGGGTTAGGGTGCGGGTGGGGTCAGTGAGCGATAGTGACGGACCTTAGGGTTAAGGTTGGGTTAAGGTAAGTGGATAGCTAGTAATGTATGTAAAGTTTAGTTTAGGTTTAGGTGTAGGATTTTAAGTGTATGTGTGTGGATTGCTGTTTTTTGTGTGTGTTTGTGTTGTGTGTATGTTTCTCAGAATGGCAGATGTTTTCCCTGGGAAAAAAATCGCTATTCTGACTGATCGATGTTTTCAGATTTCAGTGTTTAGGGTTCGATATTATAACATTCGATGTTTACGAACTTTGATGTTATAATATAGACCCTAAAATGTAATGGCAGCATTTTTAGTAAACAAAACCCGATAGATTTCTTTTACTTTACAGAAAATGTTCTAAGTATATAGGCAAATAATATTTATTTATATATTCTAAATCACCAAACTATTTATTTATATGGCATAGGCACATTTCTCTTAATATTCTCCACATTCTGTAAGTTCCAATCAAGGGGAAAAAAGCAAGAAAGTACTCTTTCAGGCAGGAAAATGTGCTTTTATTTCTTTTTCGTTTATTTTCTGTTTTTTTCACCCTTAGCAGTCTGCTATCAACTCTATTCCAAAATGGCACCATAGTTCTCCATTCAAACTTTCCTGGCACCTGATTGGCTTAGCCTCATAAATTGGGCCCGCATAAAACAGAAATTTCAATGTAAACATCTGAGGAGCGGGAAGATAGGCGATCAGGTGATATGGTATGGTGTCATCCTGACATCTGAATAAAATAAAAATAACAAACAATCATCCTGACATCTGGAAAGACCATTCTAATATTGAATTGCATTACTCAACATCCTGAATTTTGATGAGCTCATAGTTACATCTATGTGGAACACATCAGCCAACAAACTACTGGTGTGCTCCACAATTTGAATTGCAGAGATATAATCCATCATTTCCACAAAGGACTATATTCCTGCATGGGAAAAAATTAATTTTGCTGTAACCTGGTAAGGTAGCAAAAATGCTGCTAATTCCTTCACCCCCAGCCAACTTCTTGGAACTCATGTTTGGTAATCAAACTTGGGCCACCTGGACATTGGGACTCCTTTCTTCTGCACTACAAAAGGAACAAAACAGAGAAATTCTAATGATCACATCCATTTACTAGATCCATCATAACTATTTAAACCATATGCAGAGCAAACAAAAGCTAATGTTTTTCATCATGTTAAAATAAGAAAGCCACCGATTAACCATAAGGGAGATAAGAGACTGCATTATAAAAAGCATGTAGCCTACAATTTAGTTTCATTTTAAGAGGCAATATTTTGTGGCGTAATAACATAGTGTTGAGACATACCATTTTCCTATATAACAAAATCAAAATAATAAATGGAAACCACTCATATAGAAGCTGGTTATGGTTGTAGAGTTCCACCACTGTGTGCTAGTGAAGGAAGAAGTTGAAGTATGTAAATTATTTTATTTATTTATTGACATTTGTTGACTGGGAAAGTCCACTGGGTCATCAACACATTTTCAATTAAGGCCCAGGGAGAAACGTTCCAGGAAGATACAAAATATTAAAAACATGTAACAAGTTTGTATAGCACACAGAAATAGTATTCAATTTTAGTGAAAACTGACATACAATTTTGTGCAGACAATCATAACAGATAGAGAAAGCAACTGGACATATTAACATGTAGTAAATTATACAATAATTCTGAAAACTAGGTAAAATTTAAGGAGGAAAAATTATTTGAACTGACAGTAGGGACTTCAAGATTTAGAAACAGGAGAAGTCAGTAAGGTGAGATAGGTTAGTCTTAGAGATTGATATTGGAAGGTCTAGTATAGAAATTATTAGGACAGCAGATGTATGTAGAAAAAAGGATTAATATCAGATATCATTTTGCATACGTATGTAAAATGATATCCGATATATGATCAAGGCAAACATGTCTTCTGTCCCACTGCATATTTGGTTAGACAACTCAAAATATATTGGTATGGGCAGTTTCTATTTCATTTAATTTGTTAAACATGCCTGCTGTACTGAAGGCAATTGTGGATATCCAAGAGATGGGTGCTTTTTTGGCATAGTGCATAACCTTTTGGTGTTATTGTTGAAAACAAGCTGAAATAGGCATATATTGTTTTGTGATTCAACTGACTGTAACTTCCTATGACCTTATGATCCTTCCTAAGGAAACCTGTGCTTTTGTGTTTTGAAATTTCTGCCGCAATGAAATGACCATCTGCATTTTCTGTATGAGTCACTGACTATACAGCCCCATACCTCATTTTGTCACCTGGAAAGCTTTCTCAGCTAAATAATGTAAATGTGTTGCTTAGTTGCTCACAATTAAGCTGAAACTGAGTATGTCAGATGTGTATCACATGGCACTCCTGATGAGAGTGGTTGTCTGGATGGTATTGTTGCCTGTAGCAGCTGGGAAGACTATATTTTGCCTGATTATTACAAATTTATTTGCAATATTTTTGTGCATGTGTCAGACCTCACATGGACAGCTCTTGCTATATGGTTGCATCTCTTATTGAGACTTTAGGCCCTGTTGTCTATTAGATCCTAACTTTCCCTCTCTTAGCTTGGTAAAGTCTCCATTTATAACGTAGGAGACCTTAGTCATCCCATTTTAAAAGAAAATGAGTGTGGATCTTGGCAATCTTCATTACTTTTAATAGTACAGCCATATGTACTTTGTCAAATATCACCTTTCCAAATCATCCTATCATTCTAACACCTCAACATATTTCCTGAAAGTCACAGATAAATATGCATTTATGATATTATAAATAAGATCATATTCATCCCTTTAGGATACATTGAAACACCTACCAGGGATGTAGCACTCCAAATCAAGAATATGAATATCCTTACATGCCCACAATTTTATATATTTAGGTTTACATTTCTTAACTGGTTAGGTGGCTGGTTTGATGACCCTTTTCAGTCTTGACCTGGGCCAAACATGGCGATAGTAATATAGAAAAACAATTAATCAGCAATTTACACTGAAGAAGAGTTCACAATGCAAATTGAAGTTGACAATAGAAATACATACCTATATCTGGTATTTCTCATTAATTATGTAAATATATACTTCAACAACAGTTCATTCATCTTCATCATTATCATAGATTCATAGGTTGGTACTAGACTATTGGCCCTAGGACCTATACAAGCCTAGTCATAACAATTCCCTGGCTATTTCTTCCAACAGTATTTACTTCCCTGGACCCCTGTCTAGCAGGGCGACTAATGTGATCCCTGGGGTGAATTTCCTATCTCCCATCCAATCATCAAGGTTCCTTTTGAAGAGGCACTCAAAAAAGAATTCCCCTGCACGGAAGTAATTGCACGGCATTAAGGTACTAGGTAAACAAAAAACAGTAGCCAACAACTGTGAGCTGTTTGAACTAATATAATTAGTTACAAGGTAAAAAAAACACAAAAATAACAGACCGGTATCGGCTATGGTATTCACCTAGCCTTCATCAGTGTCTGTTTTTTTTTGTGGTTTTTTTACCTTGTAACTAATTATATTAGTTCAAACAGCTCACAGTTGCTGGCTACTGTTTTTTCCTTTTGAAGAGGGCCAAAGAGGCACTCTGCTTGACATGTATGGGCAGTCTATTCCAGAGTCTGGGGAGTCTCTGGGTCAAGAACCTATCCCTCCAGCATGTTTTGTTCATTGTGATAACAAGGTTTAGATCCCTGGAGCATGTGTCTCTGAGGGATTGGGATTTCTTTAAGTGTAGCATGTCCAACAGCTCTGGGTTTGACATGGCCTTGTATGTTAAGCAGAGATTGCCTCTGAGAAGATGATATGCGACAGAGTATAGGTGGAGTTCTTTTAGACGGTCAGCATAGGGCATCTGCTTCAGGCCTGTGATTCTTTTAGTGAGGTATTTCTGCGGCCTTTACAGATGTTGCAGATGTCTTGAGAGGTACATACCAAATGGGGTGTTGTATTCTATAATGGGTCTAATGAGGAATGAGTACAGTGGGACAATGACCTCCTTTTTTCTGGATGAAAAGCCCTTAGTGATGAGGTGAGCCACATAGAAGGATTTCCTGACTGTTGTGGTGATGTGGTTATCAAAGGTGAGACCACTGTCCACCTGTGTCCCTAAGTCTCTTATCACACATTCGGTGTTTAGTGTACTGCCACCTATGTGGTAATTCATGGGTACATGTTTTTTCCCAAAGGGGATAACTATACATTTCCGTGACATTGAGCTTGAGCCCATGGCTCTGGTACCAAGCATCTGTTTCTGTAAGGCCCTTTTGTAGAATATCCACATAATTTTGGGATTCAATAATGGCTCCCAGTTTGCAGTCATCTGTGAACTTTGTTAGCCAGAGTCCCTTAGTGTTGGCCTGTACTTCAGAGAAGTAGATGCCAAACAAGAGCGGTCCCAGGACTGAACCCTGAGGTACTCCACTTGTCACTTGTCTGGAGCTGGATTTGGAGTTGGCTACTTTTACAGTGTGGGTTCTGTCAGTAAGCCAGTTGGCAACCCATCGAGTGATGTAGGGATTAATGCCCAGCTTAGTAAGTTTATCTATGATTCCAGAGTGGGGGATGGTGTTGAAGGCCTTGGCAAGGTCCAGATAGGCTGTGTGGACCACCTTACCCTTGTTTATGGCTCTGGAGACTGATTCGAAGAAGTCAATCAGGTTCAGGAGACAAGATTGACCCTTCATGAACCCATGATAATATGTTCCATCGCCTTGCAGATCAGGCTCATCAGACTGATGGGGCGGTAGTTTCCGAGATCCAAGGTGGATCCCCCCTTGTGGAGTGGGATAACTGTAGCTGTGCGCCCTTCAGTGGGCACAAAGCCTGAGGTGAGGTTATGATTAAACATGACACTTAGGTGAGGTGCCATTTCATTTTGTAGTTCATGTATTACACATCCTGAAAAGCCATCTGGTCCCAGGGATGCTGTATTCTTAGCTTTGGAGAGTGCGTTTTTTACCTGTGTGTTCATTATTACCGGAATTTGGCAATCTTTCGGTATTGAGATGGGTCTTTTAGGGGTGAAGTTTGCACTGAATCGATCTGCCAGGATATTGGCAATATCCTTGGGATCAGTATATTTAATGCTATTCTGTTGTAGCTCAGAGCAGATCTGAGCATTGCCATTTAGATTCTTGACATAGCTATAGAATGCCTTGTGGATGTCTTTGGAATCTTTGGCAATTTTATTTTTGTAACTAGCTTTGGAGGATTTTATGAGGGATCTCAGCTTCTTAATGAGGCTGGTAAAGGAGTTTTTTGCATCCTGGAATTTTCCTCTTTTCTGCAACAGTTTCTTCCTTTTGTTGGAAAGTTTATTTATGGCAAGGGACCACCAGATTGGCTTCCTTTTTTTGGAGGAGAGTGTCTTGGTGCTATTGAGGATGACACGATTCATGCACGAGTGGATGTGCTCGTACAGTGCCTTAGTGTAGGATTCAGCAGTCAGACTGCCAGTTCCTGTCTGCATGGGTGTCATGTTTGTCACTTCTGACTTGAGTAGCATGAAGTTGGCTTTGGAGAAGTTTTTTACGGAGGTTTCCTTACTGGGGGGTGGGAGTGGGATGTGGATGTCAAGGGTGATTAGCTTATGGTCAGACCTGACCAACGAGGGGGTGACCATAGGTGTGGAGCATTGATTTCCCATGTTGGTAATGACCAAGTCTAGGATATTGGAGCCCCTGGTGGGACTAAAGATTAGTTGATCCAGGGCATTGGAATTTATGAATTCCAAGAATTATTGGGCAAAGGTATTGGTGCATGAGTAGTTTTCCCAGTTAATGGCAGGGTAGTTGAAATTACGCAGTATTTGGGTGTTTGGTTGTATCTTAATATTTTCCAGTATTTTTAGAAAGGTGTAGTGAGCATCTTGGGGCATGGTGGGGGATCTGTAGCAAACTAAAATTTGGATTGCAGTCTTACCTAGTGTTAGTTGCACCTGGAGAATTTCAGATGCATTGTGTTGGGCAACTAGCCTGGTGTTGTGAATATCCTTGGTGAATATGGACACTCCTCCACCTTTAGTGTTTCAGTCCTGGTTTGGTGGTTGAAAAGTGTGGTAAGAGTTGTAGCCTGGTATTGCAGGGGTGCTCTCTGGAGCCTTGAACCAGGTCTCAGTTACTGCACAGATATCGATGCGCTCCATTTTTAGGAGTGCCTTGAGAGAGTGCATTTTGAGGTTTAGACTTCTAGCATTGAGTAGCATTACCTTCAGATTTTGCATGCTTGTACCTGTTATGGTGGTGGTTTTGTCCTTTGAACTTTGCCTAAAAAAGGCACTATAGGGGTGGCAAGAGCCTTAGCCAGTAACCTGAACCCAGGCGTGACAAGTGCAGACCATCTCATCAACCCATTGTTTCAAATTTCTACATGGGGTTGGGGTGCTGTATTAATTGTCATCATATCTGTCGCTCTTGATTCAGTGCCACTCTCCTACCTTCTACAACAGTCATGCCTGAGTGTCACAGGTTTCCTCTCACACAGTCCATTCTTCCATTTGCTGGCTGTCCTCATTTCCTTTTGCCTTGTTCCTGTCTGTCTCAAATGTTCTTCACCAAATTGCTTCTGCTTTCATGCACATGTGCCCAAACCACCATAATATGTTCTCTTTGACCATTTTTATTTGGATTTCTGCTGCAAAGCCCTCATTTCCTCATCTGTCCCACAGTGTCCATCCTACCCCCTGTCTCAGGCACTTCATCTCCATCGCTTCTACCTTCTTCGGTTGCTCTGTCTTTACTGCCCAGGTTTCTGTACCATGCAGTAATACTGGTCACACTACTGTTTTGTACACCTTACTTTTCAGCTTATTTGGCATTCTTCTGACACTCACTACCTCTGACTATCTGTACCATTTGGCTGCAGCCCCCATGATTCTAGCTTTGACCTCCTTATTCAGACATCTCTTCTCCTCAACCACCTCTCCCAGATACCTGAAGCTGCTAACCTGTTCCACTATTTTCCCTTCTATATCAGTTCTTAGATTATGATTTCCCCAATTTCCTGCCATTATAGCTGCCCTTTCTATTTTTGCTTAAATATTTTTATTTTACAAAATGAATGTGATTTCATTATTTTGAAGTATAAAACATAATTTACACAGGTTAACAACTATATACTGTAAACAACTATAAAATCTAAACTATTTACAAGGGTGTCTACGTTTAAAAGATATTGCACATATTTACATTTAAAACTTCATTTCATGCGGTATTACAGTCATCTTTCTCCATTATTTCATTCACTTTCTTACATAAGTTGTAATAAGATGTGATTATTTCTGTTCTCATTCTATTGGTTGTCATTTCCAGTCATGATACATTCAATACGATGTTTCTGTATTCTTTATATGTGGGTGAAGTCTCACTTTTCCAATTTGTAGTGATGGTTTTGCGTGCTATAGCCAGTAGCAACACATTGGGGTATGGGAGCATTAAACAAAATCAAAGATTTAGACAAATGGAAATTATCATTAAAAACTATTTGCAAGAAAAAATTAACTTTATCCCAAAATGATTTTTGTCAATTACAATCATAAAATATATGCCTCCAATCTGCTCTCAAGTTCCATTTACATCTCCAACATCCTATATTTTGTTTAAACATTATTTACATTTTATATAGTGCTATAAAAGACCTATGAATAAATTTCCATGTGAACAGTTTCCATTGCAATGAAAGAGATGTTTGTGTTGTGGAGAGAAGTATTAATTTCTCGTCATTGTCATTTGATTATTTATTGTTTTATAGTAGTACCAAAGATTCTCTGTATGATATAATTTAATATTCTTAATTATTTTATAGATGTTTGATAAATAACCTTTTTTATGAACAGCTTGTGTTATTGAGAAGACCAAGTGTTCTATAAATTTAGGTATATTTTGTCTGATTGTTAATTGCATGTCTCTAGTCTGTTTAAGATGTACTGTCTTGTATCCTGTATGCTTAGCCATAGATCATTACGTAAATCAAAATCACTCCTCCCACCACTGCATATTATCACTCCAACATCTAAACTGGCTAGAACTTCCCCAACATCTAACATACGTGCAACTAACCACAGCTCATAAGCTAATCTATACGCCTTCTAGCTATCCTGCCCTCTCTTCACTGTTTACCATGTGTCACACAAATAGATCTCTGCGATCAGTAAGTCAGATGTTCCTTAATGTAGCAAAACCTTATCTTTCTGCCAGCCTTTAAACCTATAAGGGTTTTATATCCTTTTATCATGTTTTTTTTATAAACTTAAAACTTATGTACTACTGTTTGTTTTCTGTAAAATGTTCACTCATCATCCAAAGAAAATTATGGAATGCTCTCCCTCTTTCAGTTAGGTCTACTAGCAACCCTGAATACTGTAAGACTTTGCTGAAACACCTGTTCTCCCATTGGTTATGTACATGTACCAGCACTGACTATAAAAAAAATCCAATATACTTAAACCGTCGTACTTTTCCTCCCCACCTCACTTACAGCTCAGACTCCTCAAATATACATTCAGTGCTTCCAACTTACTAAGTCCAACATGTGCCACCCAACTACACATTATCTACTATATCAGTTACCTACCATATCTTCTATTCATTCTTGATGCCTATATAGCAATAGCTCTAAGGCTATATCTTACTTTCAGAATCTTTAATCTGCTGCTCTCCAACATTACATCTCTACAGCAAAACTGCAATGCTGTATTGTTCACACATTCGCTATTATCCCATGTCATCAATTGTATTCCTGTTTGGGTTGCATACTTAATAATAGTTACACAGATGTTAGATTTTATCTATTTTATTGTATTACCTATTCTACAATGTGTTCTGTAGCATCACTGCTTGATTTCTATATGTTGATTCTGTAGCTTTAGCATGGTTGCATTTGGAGCTTTTCTCCCCAGGCCTCTACTGAAAACGGGCTCAAGCTGGCCCACTAGACCTCCAGGTAAACAAATGCAAATAAATACATAAATAATAATAATAATTGTTTCTTATTTGTTCCATTGTTAAAACTTTTCCAGAGTCTAGTAACTGATGCCAGTAAATCAGTTCATGCTTTCTAAGAGTCTTGATTATATCTATAGCAAAAGTTTTAATGCTATTTTGTGTGTATGCAATAAGATATGTCAAGAATGACCAAGATTTTATGTTGGAATTCCTATTCATAAGGGTTTTATATCCTTTTATCATGTTTTTTTTATAAACTTAAAACTTATGTACTACTGTTTGTTTTCTGTAAAATGTTCACTCATCATCCAAAGAAAATTATTTGATACCAATTCAGTATATTGTGATGCTAATATAAGACTTGCTCTTAGCCATATCTAAATAATTGTTTCTTATTTGTTCCATTGTTAAAACTTTTCCAGAGTCTAGTAACTGATGCCAGTAAATCAGTTCATGCTTTCTAAGAGTCTTGATTATATCTATAGCAAACGTTTTAATGCTATTTTGTGTGTATGCAATAAGATATGTCAAGAATGACCAAGATTTTATGTTGGAATTCCTATTCATAAGGGTTTTATATCCTTTTATCATGTTTTTTTTATAAACTTAAAACTTATGTACTACTGTTTGTTTTCTGTAAAATGTTCACTCATCATCCAAAGAAAATTAACTTTATGCCAAAATGATTTTTGACAATTACAATCATAAAATATATGCCTCCAATCTGCTCTCAAGTTCCATTTACATCTCCAACATCCTATATTTTGTTTAAACATTATTTACATTTTATATAGTGCTATAAAAGACCTATGAATAAATTTCCATGTGAACAGTTTCCATTGCAATGAAAGAGATGTTTGTGTTGTGGAGAGAAGTATTAATTTCTCGTCATTGTCATTTGATTATTTATTGTTTTATAGTAGTACCAAAGATTCTCTGTATGATATAATTTAATTTTCTTAATTATTTTGTAGATGTTTGATAACTAACCTTTTTTATGAACAGCTTGTGTTATTGAGAAGACCAAGTGTTCTATAAATTTAGGTATATTTTGTCTGATTGTTAATTGCATGTCTCTAGTCTGTTTAAGATGTACTGTCTTGTATCCTGTATGCTTAGCCATAGATCATTACATAAATCAAAATCACTCCTCCCACCACTGCATATCACTCCAACATCTAAACTGGCTTGAACTTCCCCAACATCTAACATACCTACAACTAACCACAGCTCATAAGCTAATCTATATGCCTTCTAGCTGTCCTGCCTCTCCTCTCTGTTTACCATGTTTCACCCAAATAGATCTCTGCAATCAGTCAATCAGATGCTCCTTAATGTAGCAAAACCTAATCTTTCTGCCAGCCTTTAAACCTATAAGGGTTTTATATCCTTTTATCATGTTTTTTTATAAACTTAAAACTTATGTACTGCTGTTTGCTTTCTGTAAAATGTTCACTCATCATCCAAAGAAAATTATGGAATGCTCTCCCTCTTTCAGTTAGGTCTACTAGCAACCCTGAATACTGTAAGACTTTGCTGAAACACCTGTTCTCCCATTGGTTATGTACATGTACCAGCACTGACTATAAAAAAAATCCAATATACTTAAACCGTCGTACTTTTCCTCCCCACCTCACTTACAGCTCAGACTCCTCAAATATACATTCAGTGCTTCCAACTTACTAAGTCCAACATGTGCCACCCAGCTACACATTATCTACTATATCAGTTACCTACCATATCTTCTATTCATTCTTGATGCCTATATAGCAATAGCTCTAAGGCTATATCTTACTTTCAGAATCTTTAATCTGCTGCTCTCCAACATTACATCTCTATAGCAAAACTGCAATGCTGTATTGTTCACACATTCGCTATTATCCCATGTGATCAACTGTATTCCTGTTTGGGTTGCATACTTAATAATAGTTACATAAATGTTAGATTTTATCTATTTTATTGTATTACCTATTCTGCAATGTGTTCTGTAGCATCACTGCTTGATTTCTATATGTTGATTCTGTAGCTTTAGCATGGTTGCATTTGGAGCTTTTCTCTCCAGGCCTCTACTGAAAACGGGCTCAAGCTGGCCCACTAGACCTCCAGGTAAACAAATGCAAATAAATACATAAATAATAATAATAATTGTTTCTTATTTGTTCCATTGTTCAAACTTTTCCACAGTCTAGTAACTGATGCCAGTAAATCAGTTCATGCTTTCTAAGAGTCTTGATTATATTTATACCAAAAGTTTTAATGCTATTTTGTGTGTATGCAATAAGATATGTCAAGAATGACCAAGATTTTATGTTGGAATTCCTATTCATAAGGGTTTTATATCCTTTTATCATGTTTTTATAAACTTAAAACTTATGTACTACTGTTTGTTTTCTGTAAAATGTTCACTCATCATCCAAAGAAAATTATTTGATACCAATTCAGTATATTGTGATGCTAATATAAGACTTGCTCTTAGCCATATCTAAATAATTGTTTCTTATTTGTTCCATTGTTAAAACTTTTCCAGAGTCTAGTAACTGATGCCAGTAAATCAGTTCATGCTTTCTAAGAGTCTTGATTATATCTATAGCAAACGTTTTAATGCTATTTTGTGTGTATGCAATAAGATATGTCAAGAATGACCAAGATTTTATGTTGGAATTCCTATTCATAAGGGTTTTATATCCTTTTATCATGTTTTTTTTATAAACTTAAAACTTATGTACTACTGTTTGTTTTCTGTAAAATGTTCACTCATCATCCAAAGAAAATTATTTGATACCAATTCAGTATATTGTGATGCTAATATAAGACTTGCTCTTAGCCATATCTTTTCATGTATGTGTTTCCATTTGGCAGAATAAGCATTATTTACTCATAATGATATTGTTTTTATATTAGATGACACTGCATATATTTCTATATCTGGAAGACTGATTCCTCCTGCTCCCCAGTCATTTAAGTGGTGATTCAGAGCTATTCTGGGTTTATTGGGATAGCATAAGAAGTTTAACATTAGTTTATTAAATTGTTTTATGTGATATTTAGGAGGAGGTATAGAAAAGGCTTGTATGAAGTATAATATTTTTGGAAAATAATCATTTTAATTATATAATGTCTGTCCTCCATTGTAAAAAAAAGTATTTATTCCATTTTGAATGAGTGTTTTAATGCTATTTAGAATATTAGAATAGTTTATTGTTATTGCCGTATCTAGTTCATCTGTTAATGTAACCCCTAAGCATTTTATTTTATTGCCAGCAGCTATATATTTAGAAAAATCCTTATCTATGTCTTTCTTATTGGAGTTTATAAGTAATATATATGCCTTATTTTCATTAAGTTTAAGGCCTGAGAGCTTCTAAAAGTGTTCAAGTAAATTTAATAGTTTTTGGAGAGGTGTTATCATCCTTTAAGGTTAACAAAATATCATCTGCAAACAACTGAACCTTCATTTTCAGGCTATTGTCAATTTGTAAACCCTTAATATTCTTATCCATTCGAATATAATTTGCAAAAGGTTTGATTATTAAGGCAAATAATGATGGAGACAAGGGACATCCGTGTTTTGTACCTTTAGCAATTACTAAACAACAACTGCCTTTTTTGTACTCAGTTTCATCCCAGGTGCCTTCAATTTTACATTCCAACTCCCTGTCATCTGCTGAAGTTCTTGCTCAGAGCCTGCTCGTAATGCAACATTGTCTGCATGCAGCAGGTTTGTTGATTTGTCCTCTCTGACCTGTTTGCTAATATAGTCGATCACATGTATGAACAGCAGTGGGTTCAGAGCTGAACCCTGATGCGCATCCACTCCCACTGGAAACCACTTTGTGAGTCTGAACACTGTTCAAGCTTGTGTTACCTGGTCCTTGTACCTAGCCTGCACTAATTCTACCAGTTTCTCCTCAGGCTTCGATCCATCACAGGACTGCCCAAAACAGCTGATTTGGAACCTTGTCATATGCTTTCTAAAAGTCTAGGAATGGCCAGATGGACTCTGTCCTCATCTCTAGCTTTTTCTCATATATCTGCTTCTCTGCAAACATTGGGTCAGTTATGCCGCCTCCTGATCTGAATCCAAACTACTCATCTCCCACCTGACTTTCTACTACTCTATGTGCACTTGTTTGTCAGTTACCCTCTTCAGCACTGTCATGCAGTGTGTCAGCGGTATGATACCTCCATGCTGCCTACATTACTGATTATAATGTAACAAAACAAAATATCCTAGGTTTTGAAGTTAGAGAATAGATGTGCAGAAAAGTAAAGCAACTCTCAAGATAGACATATATCACTGAGGTAAGAAATGATTACAATAAACATATATTCTACATTAACATTATGGCACTATATACTAAACTAAATAAAGTATACTAAATTTAAGTTGAACATAGCTAAATTCTAGTAGCAAGTACTTACATATCTATATATGCTATACAAACTTTCAGTGGCTACAAACCAAACATTTTAAATATAGTTAACTTAAGATGAGCATAGATAAATTCTATTAGCAAGTAATTTTCAATGTTGATAATACAAACAGTGCCAAAATCATGAATGTATATACCCGCAGCGCTGGTATATAAAGGTAAATCTTCACACCTTCTGGCATCACTACATAGACCCATATACTTAGTACAATATAGTGAAGGTCTGTAGTTGATCAGCATGAGAAATGATGTAACTAGCTTTATTGCTACCGTGTATTTCATGCACAATAATGTAATCAGCTTTATTGCTTTTCTGTAGCTCTGAAGCAATCACATTAATTTTCCTTTATCAGGTATTCCTTAAAGTTTTTTTGCAGCTCTCAGTATTATCATGTGTCTGAATATTATCAGGTATAGTGTTCTAGTTTGATGGGATGAGCTTGTAGAATGCTTTATCAGGTCTATTTAACTTTAAAGGCTGTCTTATCAGTTGCAAGGGACTGGAGCTTCTAAGGCTGTAGAGCTGTTACTGGAAGAATAACTTGTGGTAAAGAGAACAGTAACAGGTACTAATGAGTTTATATGTTATACCGCTCAGGAGTAATGAGGCTATACAGGAGAAAGGTAATCATTTGACCTTACTGAAAGTAGTGCAGTGATGTTCTTTGTTGTTGTCAAGGCATATGAAATGAAAGATTTAATTTTCTGTGGTTTTATAGAAGATTAATGAGAATAAAACTCCTGACCTTAAGGGTTAAAGACTGGAAATAAGTATGAATGTTTTAGTTAGGTTACAGTTCTGTTGACTTGAGTGTCTAGGTTAGCTGGCACAGGTCACACCTGAAATAGGTATTCACATCAGCACTCATGCCCAGTTAACAAATGCATAAATAAATAAATAAATAAACTACTGAATGAATGAATGAAGGATCAAGCACAATTGTTAGATATCTTTGATTAGTGGTCTAGAGAAGAGGTTTAGGATGGGGATCTGTGGCTGACAGGGCTTGATTGCCTTTCAGTCTGTGAGTGGTCCCAAATAGCATGAATGTAGCTTTACTGGTATTGTGTGAGAGCTTGTTAGTGGTAAGCCAGTTCCAGAGTATCTCTGAGTCATTTTTCAAAGAATTTGAGATTACCTTTTCAAGTTTAGACTGCTAGAATAAAAATCAACACCAAAATACCTCCCTTCCTAATTTCCAACATGACCTGATACTGTATCTCCATAAAAACCCTATATGTACCTGTAACCACCCTACTTAATCCCTCCCTCTCCCTGTTCCCATTTCACCACTATGTCTGAACTATAAGACCTTTCTTCTTCCTATAACTTACTACATCTAACTGCTCTCCCTTCTACACCCTCCCTTTAGATCTCTACACCCCTCATCTACTACTTTTCCTTCTGCACCATTTCATCCTCTGATCTGAGCCCCCCCCCCGTACATACACTGTTCTCTACTTTTTTACTTCTGCACTAGTTTCATCCTCAGATCTGAGGCCCCTTGTACATACACAGTCCTCCTTCTAGCCACATATACCAGGTTTCTTTTCAAAATAATACCTATAACCTTACTTCCCTTACTGCATACCTCCTGGATTTATTGTGTTTTTCTCCTTACAACCTTATTATTATACTTTTTTATGTATAAAGCTAAGTATAATTCCATGGAGTACATTATTTTTTTCTTATCCATAGTATTCATGACATTGTTTTGCTCTGTATTACTGTAAACTTGTTTCTACTTCTATGTCTGTTTGGGACTTTTCCCCTCAGGTCTCCACTGAAAAAGGGTAAATTCTTACCCAGCTGGACCACCCCGGTTAACAAATGTGAAATAAATAAATAATATAATGACATTCCTCCTTCCGTCTGTTGTTTAAGCCATCTATCAGATGAAGAAAATAACATAGCATCCTGAAGACAAATAGTAGTGGCCTACTCTTTCAGGACTGAAGAAGGCATTGCCATATGCTGTTTATACTGACATAAACCATTTACTGACATAAACCATTTACTGACATAAACCATTTACTGACATAAACCATTTACTGACATAAACCATTTACTGACATAAACCATTTACTGACATAAACCATTTACTGACATAAACTATTTACTGACATAAACCATTTTTATGTCTCTTTCTTTTCCTGATGCATTCATCCATCATAGAAGATTCTACCTGATCTTCCACCTGGTTAGTAAAGCTTTTCAAACCCTTGTCCTTCCTAATACTTTCCAAGTTAAACAGTTTACCAAGCTGCAGAACAAATGACATAATAAGGTTGTCACCTATCTGCTAGTGGCCCCCGTCTTCTGAGGTCTCAGTAATATGAGAATTAGAGGTAAAACATTTTAGTCCATTTCTACAGCACTAGGGCAGTCTGGCCAGTCATGGCCATCCTGCTTACCTTTTGTCTTTCCACACTCTAGTGAAAAGATTGTGCTGATTGGAATCTGTCTGGTGAAGGGTGGTTGGTCTAGAGACTGGAGTAAGCATCATCATTGTTCCTTTTGAACCTTTTAAATTTTGTTTTTAAGTTTTTAGCTTCTGGTATTTAAGCCCTGCCTTTGACCAGGTTTCTGCTTGTTTGTACCGAGCTGAACTGAGGTGGGCTACTAGCCGCAACTCTGAGCTGAGATACCAGACTACTAGAGGCTTCTGAGCTTCCCAAAAAACATAAGTTGCCTGTGTTTTTGCTTATTTATACAATTTACTGCACTTTTTTTATTGCCTGCCACCTATGTTAATGCTGTATCTATATACTGCGTACTAAACTACTCAGTTGTACTGCAATTGTCTGCCTTATTGTGCCTTTTAAATCATATTTTCTTGCGGTTTTCACTGTTTACAAAGCTGTTCTTGCTGTTCTCACTGTTAAGTATTTGCTGGCACTTTTCATTATTGCCAAGCAATCTGTTCTGCTTGTTCTGGATTTCCAGTCAAGCAGTGTTAAAATCACTGATTTGTTAGCAGTTTAAAACATTCTTCTTGCTGATTTTTTGCTGTGTTATTTTTTTATTAGTGTCTCACTGCTATTTTCTGTTGTGTTAAACATTCTGTACTGTATTGGTTCCTGCCGAAACTAGGGCAACTAGTAGTTGTAGCATAGTACAGATACAGGTTTGCTGCATCTGGGTCTGTTTGTAGTGTTTGCTTGTTCTGAGAATCTTTTTCAGGTCATCTTGGTTTGGAAGGGGCATTGCTGCATTCTAGTAAGAGGATTGTGCTGATTGGAACCTGTCTGGAAGGGTGGTTGGTCTTGGTCTTGGAGTTAAGCATCCTCACTGAACCTTTGAACCTTTTTAAATTTTTTTCAAGTTTTTAGTTTCTGGTATTTAAGCCCTACATTTGAGAAGGTTTCTGCTTGTTTGCACATTGTTTAGCACCACGCACTTCAGTGCAATTGTGCGCCATAGCCGGACAGATTAATTCAGCAGCTTTTACCTTAGATACAGCTGTAGCACATTAGTATAGCCCTCATTCTTAGTACTTTCCCAGTCAAAGAAATACTGCTAGTGAGGTGAAACTGATTAAACTACAAAAAAAAAAAAAACCCAGGCAGAAATATCAATCCACTGACCTCATCCTTGATTGATCCTGAAAATCCTCCCTTAATGATAAAAGTCTTCAACCTAGCATTATGGACAGTTGGACCACCCTTCTTTTTCCTGCCAACCTTGTTGACTTGGGTCTATTGAGGCAGTGTAACAATTGCCTCATGTACACTGACAACCATCTACTAATAATTCACTCTAGTACAGAGTGGGAGAGATGTATCTATACCAAGAATTTTGAATCCATGCTCTATTGCACTCAAAACAGTAACATGGAAGAGGTTGTCAATCCACTCCCCACTACACATGCACATAGTACCACACATAATATGCATCTAACATGAAAATCAACATATGTGGAGGTTCTCTCAAAAAAACTACTGAAACACCAGAGACCTCCATAACACAAGACTGCTACAACTAACACAGTTCCCACAGTACCCATGACACATAGCAGCACCAGTGTCTCACCTACCAAGCCCATAAGGTGTAACACTCAAAAACAAATTTTCTAGTCATGGGAGACTCATTAGTGAGACACACAGATGTACCACTCACCAGGTTGGACAAGAAGAAAGTCACAGTCAGATGCCTGCCTGGTGCCAGGATTCATCAGATCACGCATGCACTCAGGTCTCTCAGCAACAAGTACCATTATGGCGCTGTCATAATTCATGTTGGAGTGATCAACCTGAGATGTACCTTACTGGACTATATGAAGACAGAAATTATTGAGCTCTTTCAGTAAGTGTCTCAGGCAGGTATGTTTCTACCTTGAGCAGTATACTACACTCACCTAGAATGATGCCACAGTATAAACAAAAAAATGACTGATTTCAATAATTGACTTAGTTTTTTTGGTGTTATTCAAAGGGGAATCACTTCCTGTCAACCTGGGAAGCTATGGCTGACAAACCTCACTGCTTTGCCAGAGACGGTTTGCACCTGGCAGCTCTAGGCTTTTGGCTGCTGGAAAGGATCTTGCCTCCCCCATAGTGCCTTACCAACATGAAATTTGCCAGTCATAACAAAATACGGGTCATGCTGCTAAATGCAAGGAGCTTAAATCAAAAACTGACAAGCCTGGAAGCACTTCTATCACTGGAAGATGAAGATGTCTGTGCAGTCAAAGAAACCTGGTTCAAGGTCTCAGAGAGTACCCTGGCCTTGCAAGGCTACAATGCCTTTCACACCTTCAGACTGCAAAATGAACATGTGAGAACCAAAGCAGGAAGCAGGTGGTGTTTCTAGCTATATTACAGATAAATTCAACTCCCATCTAGTTAGACTGGTCAACTCCATGGAGTTACTCCAAGTTCAGGTTACGGTGGGTAAGACCCCTGTTCACGTCACAGCCAGTTATAGATCTCCCTCCAGGGGTCATGATGTGCATAAAGCCTACTTGACCAAACTGGAGACAATCCAAATATTACTGAACACTCTAGTTATGGGGGATTTCAATTATCCCACCATTAACTGTGAAACCTGCCTTAGCCCTAACTTGCTAGTGCAAAAGTTCCTTGACTTTGTTAACTTAAATGTCATGGAACAAATTATTCATACCCAGACAAGAGGAACACACATACTAGATCTGGTCTTCACTAACATGTCAATCAGATGCACTACCACAACTGTCAGACCCTCATTAGTTAAATCTCACCACAAATCAGTCACCTTCGAGCTGGCACTAATCTCAAAACTCACAAAGGGAAAAATCAGACAAAAAATCCTCAGTAAGGCAAACTATACCTTCCTAGGTATAAGTATAAATGCATTCCAAGCCCTGCTCCCAGATGGAAGTGGTAACTATACCAGAGCTTACACTAAAGGCCTGTACAATCACTTGCATAAATGTATAGACTCAACTGAACCAGGAAGAATTCAAAGCCAGTGCCCCAAGTAAAACACCATGATGGACATCCGACATCAACAAACTTTATAATAAATGCAAAAAGATGTTGTCCAAAAAAACAAAGACAAGATGCCAACAATGGAAAAGCACCCTCCTCAGCCTCAACAGGCAAATAAGACAATTTGTCAAATCCTTTAAGGGCTTCTTGGAGAAAAACTTAACATGCACAGCCAAGGATAACCATAAGGCCTTTTACAGTTACATACGTAGCCTAAAAGGTAGGACCCAAGCATGTGCAGAACTAGTGACCGATGGTATCACACACACACACACACTGACCCCCAAAGAGATAGAAAAACTGCTAGCAAATAGGTTTGGTGAACATTTCACTCTATTTTCCCCTCCAGACTTATAAGAAACCTTCCTCCAAACCCCCATCCCCCACCCTACACATCTGAAGAACAGGTCATCAAAGCTTTGTCCAAGGCAAAACACACAGCCTCTGTGGGACCAGATGGCATCATAGGCTGTCTTCTAAACAGTCTAAAACATGAACTAGCAAATTCATTAAGTACCCTTTTCAATCATAGTCTAACAACAGGCTTTGTTCCTGTGGAATGGAGAACAGCAACAATTATTCCCCTCCACAAAGGTGGCCTAGCAACAGACCTGGGTAATTACAGACCCATAAGCCTGACTAGCCTCATCTATAAGGCCATGGAACATATCATCATGGACTTTATAAATAAAGGCATAGGTGACCTCCAAACCCTGGATCCTACCCAGTTTGGCTTCGTCAAGGGCAGATCCTGCCTGTTAAATCTGGTGTATTTTTTTGAAAACATGACCAGGGCCATTGATGAGGACAAATCTGTGCACAAAGCATACCTCATCTTGGCAAAGGCTTTCAACACAATTCCACATTCAGGCATTACCAATAAACATAGCAAATTGAATGTAAACCCCTTTGTTGTAAGATTGGTTGCCAACTGGCTCACAAACCAGACAAATACTTTCAAAGTGGGTGACTCCACATCAACCAGCAGACCTGTTACCAGTTGTGTGATACAGGGGTCAGTGCTGGGCCCCCTAATGTTTGGTATATACTTGTCAGAAGTTCAGATTACAAGTAAGGGGTTGTGGCTGACCAGTTTTGCAGACAACTGCAAACTGGGTGCAATTATTGAATCCTCAAATTATGTCAGTATACTCCACGAGAGTCTTACACTGACCAACGATTGGTGTGAAAGTCACAGCCTCAAACTGAATGCAAAGAAATGCATCATCATTCCCTTCAGCAAAAATAATGTCCCTTCACACTATTAAATCAACAACAATATCCTAAGTACCCATGAAGTAGTAAGGGACCTGGGATCACAAATTGCCTGCAATCTTAACTTTGACCACCATGTGTCTACTGTAGTAAGGAAGGCTTTCTATGTAGCACACTTGATTAGCAAATGCATCACCTTGAGAGCAAAAGAGGTTGTAACCCCTCTATACTTGGCACTAATCTGGCCCATAATTGAGGGTAATGCCTCATTTGGCTTGCACTGTACAAAGCACCAGCAGCAATTGGAGAGACCTCAGAGGTTTCTAAAAAATTTTATTTATTTATCATTTGTTGACCGGGAAAGTCCGACTAGGTTCCACAGAGCCTGTTTTCAGCGGAGGCCCGGGGAGAAATGCTCCAGATGCATGTCTTTGGAATGTGGGAGGAAACCGGAGTACCCGGAGGAAACCCACGCGAACACAGGGAGAACATGCAAACTCCACACAGAAGGCACCCCAGCCGAGAATCGAACCGGAGAACCTCTTGCTGTGAGGTGACAATGTTAACCACTGCACCACTGTGCCGCCCATAAAAAAGATGATTAAGGGACTCCAGCACATGCCTTACACATACCATCTCTGACATTTTACACTGTATCATATAGACTTCTTAGGGAAGACTTATGCCTGGCTTACAGAGCAATCAAAGACCCAAACCTAGTGAACTTGCTGCACATCTGTAAATCAAACAAGACTAGAACTACCCATTCCAGGGACCTAAATAAGGCCGGCAACTTAAATAGGACATGGTGGAAGGACAGATTTATCTCACAGTGACTGACACATCTTTGGAATAGGCTACCTATTCATATGAAACAGCACCTGCATGACACTGTACAAGAGGAACCCAGACGAGTGGATGGGCACTGTAAATTCTTACCAGGGATAGTGCCCATAACCCTCCTGGACATGGGCAGCCATTACTAAATGCAGTCTTGGGTATTAACTAACATTTCTAGGGTATTACATTGGGATGAAATGGCTAGGCTTGAAATGACCTCTGGGTTGATAGCCTTGTAATCTTGTATGGTCCTGTGATGCTATGATCCTATATAGGCTTACAGTTCTTATGAATATCTCCCATGTTACAACACAGCAAGACAATCCTTTACAAACATAACAATACAATAAAGAGGCTGGCCTCAGTATCGTAACATACCCTAGATCCCTTTACCATCTGTGATACCATTAAGGTGACAATAATGACCTTTATCAATATGTAATTCCATATTCCTTTTGCTTCTGTAGTTCATATAATCTGCATATCACATAGTGTATCAAGAGATCAAACATTCTTGAAATGCTTAAGAAATTTGTGTGTAATGTGCTTCTTTAATACTTTATCACTACAAAAAATCAAACATGCTTTTGCAAAGATATATTAACATTAATGATTTCAGTTTTGGTGCAAGCTGCAGCCCCCTTTGTATTACCATAGTTTACCAAAAAATGCAAAACAATGTCAGAATTTTCAAAAATAAGACATTATAAATTATGTCTGCTATACCCTGGACTTGAAAGCTAAAATATTAAGTAAGTGAAGCCAAACATAATGTCTATAAAAAAATATGAAGTGATTATTACCTTGTTGATATTTTTCCAACCAAGGCTAGCTGGAGCACACCATAATGTGTGTGTTCCTGAGAGAGCATCAGTACGTCCTTGTCTCACCCTGAATTGTGTGAAAATGATCAGAAGGCTTTATGACTTTTACAACTGGTCACCACTCATGGTCTTCTTTATGGAGAGGATACAGCATTGTTGTTAATGTGCTTGAAACAGACTATATCATAGCAGATACAGGACCCTCAGTTACATTAATTCTGCTTTGTCACTCAAAGTATTTCAATATTTCAGACAAGGATACTGATGCATGACAATTCTCAACAGCATTCAGGGCTAATAGTTCAGACACAGAATACAGAAGACCTCTTCTGGAAGTCACTGAAGACAATAGCACACACATTTCCAACATCAATTCCAAGATCAGGAATCTTCAGGCGTAACATAACATCAAAAACTGTAGAAAAAAATGTGAGATTTCTGTAACTACCATGCTAACTGTGTTCTGTTTATCATATACAAATGCACTGACCATCCCCCTCAATATCTCTAGAGCTGCAGCAATAAACAGACACACACACACACACACACACACACACACACACACACACACACACACACACACACGCGCACACACACACACACATTACACAATAAAATGCAAATAGCATTTAAATTATCATCTGCATTTTAATCAGAACAAAATTCATCATACATAAAGCTTGACATGTCTTTCAAGTTCCAGAACATATTATCTAAAACATTTATCCACAGACTAATCCAAATCTTCAATAAAATAAATTTCTATATTAATGTAACTGCATCTGATGGATTTTCTGTTTTTGAAATTAATGAAAGTAAAATTAATATGTAAACTTGTTTTTGGATATAATATGCTTTACAGACCTAGATATTGACAGCATTACACAAAACCTTTGTACCACTGGACATTATAGAAAACGTAAAATTGCTTCTGTGGATCTGTATGTACATGACCTTTTAATTTCTCCTTTATGTTATAATGCCCCCCCCCCCCCTTACTGGTGGCTAGTGCCTCTAATAGGTAGAATGAGAGTAAAGTAGATATGATGCTGCTACATCTGTTCAATGCGGTACAGCCCCCCCCCCCAGCAGTGACATAGCCAGTAATAGACAGACATGACATTGCAGGACATTCATGCACATGAAACCATTAAGGGATATCTACCACTGCCAATGTGCATGCTGGCAGCCCATTAAGTAGGTAGGTATGTATGTAAGAAAATCATGGGGTCCTGTGGAAACCTAAAAGGGTCTTGTATGGTGCATCTTGTCACCTTTCATCTATGGATGATGTAGCCGAAAGACACCATACTGATCATATGGGTAACTCTAAAGCAAGTGAATGAAAGATGGGAATTTTCTCACAGGTAAAACATGAGCCATAAGGTTACAGCTGTTCCATTTAATAATCTTGACACAGAATGTTTGGAATTTGGTTTATTTCAGCATGCTTGCTGCAGATATGGGCCAGACATTTGTAGTCATAACCTACCAACATCTAGGTCAGCATCTCTTTCTAGTAAAGACAGAATGGATCTGCCCACATAGTCTAGTCCACAGTGTCCATTGCCCACATAGTGATGTGGCTGGCCTATGGGCTTTTCTAGTCACACTACCTGACTCTGCCACTCCCAAATGGCTTGCAATCGCTGCTTATAGACATTCTGGTCTTTTTTCTGGCCAGAGTTATGGTAGGGTAGACCTCCATGTGAAAATTCATTGCTAAAAAAGTTCAACCACTTTGTGGGATATACGCTACAAGACAAAATTCCATGTTATAGTCTACATATCACATGGGGTGTCCTTGCCTATACATATCCTGTGTGGGTGTATTGGTATCTTTGCTAAGCTTTCATTAATGTTTAAGTACTTGTTTTGTCTGATGCAACAAGTATTCAAGTGAAGCACATGTTGGAGTATCCTGTTTCATGATCATTATGGTAACTGTGTCTCTGTGGACATTATGTTTACTTATGTAACCATAATGCATACCACGGCACATAGTTTTGGACCAGATGTTGCCATATTCTTTGCACTCAGACATATTGCAACTGTTGAGCTCTTGTATGTTCCTGCTCTTCCTTTGTTGATTCATTGCCTTTATATTGATTGTCCTCTGGTTATTCTTCTTCTTGTACATAAACATGTGATGGCATATCCTCAATTCCTCCAAATGGGAGGCCACCATGCTTTGCTGTGACCATTGTACAATATTGCACAGACAATGAAGATATGATATTTTTGGATGCCATGCAAAGGTTTATGAGTTATGTCTGCAAGAGGATCCACAGTGACCCACAAAATGCAAGTGTTTATATTTCATACAATCAGTACTTATGAACATACATTACTCCCGTGCGTATCACAGTTAAAGTTTATTTATAAATCCGCACCTATAAGTAACCTTTTGGCATATCTTTGATTGCCACTTTGTGTGTCACATTGCATATATTCCATAAATAAGAATCACATAACACTACAAAGAAAAGACTTGCAGGTCCTTTCCTTCTAATGTACACATGAATTCACAGCTCCAGAAGTGATATCCTTTCTTGTTGCTATATCTATGGCCATCCTCACCTGATGGGTCTTTGATTATACTGGAACAGTCAATGGTGCCAAGAACCTATGGGAGATGTTCTGCGTTATTAAACAGTTGCATGGCAGTGAGATGCTTTTGTTAGGAAAGGTTTATAATTCCCACTCTCACCCCATATGAGAGCCCAACATTTCATCAATATTTTTGGAGTCTTCAGTCTGCGAAAGTCTCATTGTATCAGTCATATGGTGATGGAATGTTCCAGATAAGAGTATGTCCAATGATTGACCCCCCCCCCTTTTTTTTCTAATGGCATTGGTTTACCTTATGAGCAGTATAGACTCATGCTAAGCACAAATGTCACATATGGTCAGCATCATCTCTCTCTCTGTCCATTTGACAGCTATATGTAATATCCTGGTTAGAAAGCTGGCTGAACAGGAAATGCTGGCAATGCTTGGCTTGTTGTCAGTTCTCTGCAGGACTGTATCCTGCTGGTAACTTCTCCCAGACCATCAGTACATTTGCCAGAAATGGCAGCATTCTGTGTCTCATTTTCTACATCTCTGTCTGTGATAACAACAGAAAAATCATACGTGATCTGCAAATCTCTACATCATGCTGTGGACCACACTGTAAAATGCACTTGGTTGTAGAGTCAGGCTTAAGATGGAAAATGTTATGGAAACCATGCATAATTCCTCATTTGCATGCGTCATGTGCAACACAGCTTACAGAATCGCCATTGGTCTACAGTATCTGTAACACTGTAACATCTACTCAGCATACTGCACATGCTGTAAATAGATTTGAAATACAGCCCTATGTCTTATTTCCATTGGCTTCTTTTTATCATGGTATCCATTAATAGTTTATTTAAATTAGTTTTGCATCATTAAACTAAAGTGTATCATGGACATTTTACAGTTTTCAGGCTTTTTTACAATATGTTTTTAGTTTTTATTTGTCTAACTAGCCATGTAGTGCTTAGGTACAAGCCTTGGTTGCTTTCTCAGACAAAAGTCTGTTACTGGTGCTACTTATTGTATCTGTAGTGGCATCTCTCTCTCTTTTACATTTGTTTGACTGTATACTTTATTATTTGTAATTAAACTCTATAGTTTTCCATTACCTCCCTTTTTCTTGGCTTCTTATTTGCTGTACTTTCAGGAAGAGCTGTATTATTTGATATTTTACATGCTTTAAATATACATTTGGAGCTGTAGGTTTGCCTGGAACAACAGAAAAGCTGGAACCTAGTCAGACTACTAGGTTTCCAAAATGGAATCCCAATAGAGTGCTGTGTGTTTTGCAGCAGGTATCTGTGAGCCAGAATAGGCCCCATTTACAGTTTGCCAGGTTACATTTGTAGTGACCATACCAACATTAGAGAGAAGGAAAAAGAAATGAAGATGTTAAGAACTACTAAAAGTGCAATAGACAGTCTTAAATAGTTAACAAATGGGAAAGTAGTTACCCTTCTTAGTAAATGACATGCATTTTACACAGTAAAAGAGTTAGAAAAAGGAAGAGAGAATTGTGGTGCCATGCGATTTTGCTGTATCCAGGCTAAAAAAATTCTCATTGCATGAATTTTCTGAATAGAAGCCATTTATCACGATAACACGTAACACATTTCTGAGTATGTTTAAGAGTCTGTAATATTTTTTGAGGAAGACTCACAATATGGGTCATGAAAAGTACACACATAAAATGCCATTTCAGGAGTTAGTGGTGTAAACAATAAGGAACAGACAGCAAATTAAATGAAACCATGCACCAGGGAACACCTAGACAATGTAGTAATAATTCAGTGCTGTGTTTTATTCAGCATGGCTGCAAGACAAAAACAAATTAATGTTTTATGACTCCATCAGCGCTTTGCCCAGAGACAAAGCACTGTTAGATACATGAAATATTGTTCTGTTCAGTAGCTGAGCTGAATAAAATTCAACACTTAAATCATTAATGCAGTGCCTTTTTTCTAAAAGTATTGCTTAATTTGTTTGCTTTTCATGGAGTCTAGTTGCTTTCACCATTGCTTCAACTGACATCTTTATTTTCCTTTTTTATCTTGCAGCCTGGGAAAACATTTGATTTTCTAAATGTTATTGCTGTTTTTTTATGTTTGATTCAGCCCAGAATATCAAATATGTCAGCCATCGCTACTAAAGCGACATGACTGGGGTATGTGTGACAGCATCTCTAAGGACACTGATAAAGAATACAATACTTTGGACTAATATTTTAATAAGCACTTTCATTAACATTTGAATAGCATTTGCCATTTTTTTCTATCATTTAATGAGACAGAGTAAGTAAAATGTTGAAAGATGACAACAGAGTGATCACAGGCATGCGGGGAGGGGGCACAGCTACAGTGCATGTTGGCACCAACAACCTGTCAAAGGAGACAAGTGATAATAGCAAAGAGGGAGGTGACAAAGAAATGTCAGGAATGAGAGCTGGAGGTAAACTTTTCAGACATGTAACCTGTACCAATAGGCAGTACACAAAATAAATAGATTACAGAGTATAATAACTAGGTGAGACAGTGGACAGTGAAGAATGGCTTAGCACCACTGGTGGAGACCTGGCAGAGAGAGAGCTTCTATATGATGTATGCAAAGGGCAGGCTCCATCTTATCCCTGAAGGGACAGTTATACTTATCGCATAGTTGAAAGGTACATATCAATGACTAGAGAGCTACAAAAGAGGGAGGTAGGTGTTTAGGTAGTAGACAGACATTAAGCAAAAGGAAAAACAAGAGTGACTGAGACTGTGGTTGGGTGTTCTTAATGTGTAATGCAAAGTTTGGATTGAAAGAGGTGGAGCTGCAAGCAGTAATGCAGGAAGGAAAGATAGGCATTGCAGGCATCACAGAAACATGGTCCAATGACAAAAATGGTAGGGCATGGAGTGTCTCAGTACAGGTTGTTTGAGTATGCCAGAGAAGGGAGAGCTAGGGAGGAATAGCAGTCTACATAAGAAAGGGTATTAGATGTGAGGGCAGAGAGAGGAAAAAGAACATCAAACTCAAAATAGGGCAAGGGTACAGCTAGGATAGGTTAAATGCTCTGCTCGTTGAGGCAGAGGAATGGAGGAAGTCTATTGAATTGATATAGTATATCATCTACAAGACACAATAAGAAAAGAAGATGAAAGACTAAAGGAGAGATCAAAGGGGTGAGCTAGGAGGAAGGGTGTAACAGTCATACAGGGTCCACATTTGTCAGAAGCAAACTTGGAGATTCCAGGCTTCAGGGTAGAGAGAGAATTGGAGTTGATAGATTCTTGGACCACAAACAGTTCAGCCAACTATTACAGGACTGTAACAGGAAAGACAGAATTCTTTTCATGGTCCTAACCAATGCATAGGATGTCATGGACATCCGGATTAAGGCACTGTTAGCTAACAGTTGTCATGCCACTGTCTGGTATAGAGTGGGTGTAGGGTGAAAATAAAAAGACAAAGGCAATGGTGTGAGATTTTAGAAAATGGTTTATGGTGTGCTTTGAGAGGTGGTCAAAGCTGAGTTAAGAGACTGGAAGATAATGGAGTGAGTAACCAAGCTATGAGAATATACCCCAGGTGAATTACTTTGGGTTATAGTCAGGGCTGTGAATAAAAAGGCAAAAAAGAGAAGAAGACCAGTGTGGCTGCATAGGAATATGAGGCCAGCAATTTAGGCTAAAGACAAGGTTTATAAGAGGTGGAAAGGAAGGTGGTGTGTGAGGGGTGAAGGAAACACAGTACAAGAGTCCAGCAAAAAGACAACAAGTAAAGCGAGGGCAGCAAAGGGGAGCATTGAAAGCAAGTTAGCAGAAGGGATCAAAAAGGGAAGCAAGAGCACTTTCGGTTCATAACTGAGAAAGGGAAGGGAAGCAGAACTGGTCAGGATGAGCAAAGATGAAAGTGAAATCACAAAAGACCAGAAAAACAGAGATACTGAATGAATCATCAAATAGAATGGCCCTTTCAAGATGTATCTGCCAAACTACTTGTCACAAATGGAATAACCACAATGCCGTCCCCCCCCCAAAAAAAAAATCAAGAGCCTAAATCATAAAAACTATGCAGACCATCTCAAACTCTTGTCTCTCTTCTCAGTATCATACACGCTTCTGGGAGGTGACCTGTGCCTTGCCTATAGAGCTTATAAAGCTCCTATTCCAATAAACCTATTACTCATTCACATGTTAAATTGTATCATAAACACACTGTCAAAGGATCTCAATCTCTTTGGCAAAATAAATAAAATATGTTGCAAGGATAGGCTTGTATCACAAAGAATACCTCTTCTATGATACTGTCTTGCAGTCCACATAAAGGCAACTACAAATTCGTCCCTGGTTTAGCACCTCTGTCCCTCACGGATAGGGGAAACATTTAAATGTTCCAACATATCTTTGTTCAGCAAGTCTCTGGTGTATTTATATGCAAAGTATAAGGGCTAAAAACTGTAATAGGAATGTAACGCTAGGCTTCTTAAGATCCTCACAAACCAATAGCCTAGCAACTACCTGTGAACCTGTTATAAATACTTTGCTTCAGTCTTCACAAAAGAAAGTAAGGGAGAGTGCCATGCTGGAAGGGAGGTAGGGTAGCATGGAGAGAACAGTAGACAGAATCCAGAGTAGAGAAGAAGGAGGTTCAGTGGGAAATGGATGCTGTCAGAAAGGACAAAGTGCAAGGAACAAATTGGCCACCTCCCTAAGTTCTCAAAAATCTGTCCAATATGTTGGCCAACTCCTTGACAGAGACCATCAACTAATCATTGGCTAGTGCAGAAGTATGAGATGACTAGGGAACAACAATTTGTAGTACCTATGTACGGGGGGGGGGGGGGCAGTAAAAATCTTGGCCTATTATCCTAACAACAGTGACAGGTAATGTCACAAAGAGAATCATGAATGGAAGGTTGGTAGAATTTCTAGAGGACAGCAATCTTCAGTACAGCAAGCAATGTGGGTTCAAAGCCAAAAGGAGGTGTCACAAACACAATCCAGTTAGATCTTGAAAGGAAACTGCCAGTAGAGGCAGTCTTTTTAGATTTCTGCAAGGCCTCTGAATGTGTCCCACACTGGAGGATGACAGAAAGCTGGAGTGGATGAGGGCAGAACCAAGACTGAGGGCCTAGACAGATGGTTGATTGAATGCTAATACACAGATTGATGAGATGGAGGGACAATGTTGTGAATCAGAGAAGTGACTAGTGGCCAAGGTAATCTCTTTGGAGTTCAGTATATTTTAATGTGTTTGCCTCAGGCATATTTAAGGGACCAGAGAACAGGATCATCCTCTTTGTCAGTGACACAAAGACAGGTGCAGGAATGAAGGATGGGAGAAACTCTAAAGAAAGATATGGACAGGCTGAACAAATGGGCAAAAAAGTGAAAGCTGGGGTTTATTTCAAGCTATGTATTGAATGTAGCCACTATAACCCTGGTTTGATGTATCAGCTGGAAGGTTTATAGGTGAATACCAGGCTATTTGCTCTAAAGGGCCATTTTAAGCCTAGCCAATAACCCAAAGTGAGAATCTTACCCTGTACCTTGTGCCCATGAGGCAAAGACTTTAACCATTATACCAAACCCAAGCAGAGAGGAAAAGAATCTGCAGTGTTCATCACACCTAGATTGGACTACTGGGAATATACTGAGAGAGCAGTGGCATCAAAAAACAGGTTGTGGGGTTACCCTTAAGGCGACAAGATTCCAGAAACAAAGAAGTAATATTTCCATTCTGCATGGCCTTGCTCAGGCCATACTTAGGAGTACTGCATACATTTCTGATGCCATATTATAGTAAAGTACATCAGGCTGCTAGAAGGAATGCACAGTAATCCTACCTGAAAAATACATGGGCCAGTGGAGAAAAAATATAATCAGAGGTTTAGATGAGACAGGGCTGCTCTTACTTGAAATCAGAAGAAACAGAAGACAAGATACTGGTGTATAAAGTCACGTCAAGTAGAAATGAAGGGTTATTTTGAACAAGAAGGACAGAAGTTGTGAGGGGGTGCAGGCAGAAGATTGTAGGGACTAACTACTCAGTGGATCTCTAAAAGTACTTCTTCACAGACAGGGTTCTGGACCCTTGAAATGGAGAACTAGAATGGATTTAATACAGGGGAATCTAGACAGGCAGTGAAGACATCATGGTATACGTGGGCAAAGGAGGAAGGTATGAGTGGACAGATAGAATGCAAAGGCACTTAAAAGTCACTTGAAAGGGCAGGCTATAAGACTTATTGCCCCTGTCACCAAGCTAATGTAATGTAAAGATAAGGTGCTTAAAACAACGTGCCATCTGTTGGGTTCCTAATACATAGCTTCCTCTTCAGGCACACATGGTGAATCATTTACCAGATTTATAGCTCTAAAAAAGATTTAGCATGCTTAGGTAGTTTTCATTGTTTTAAGAAGGCTCTAGTGAGGTGTGCTGCATATAACTATCAGTTTCATCTCACATGTTAGTTGACAATTTGTCTTCCTTATTTTAATTTGTGAAGTGATAGAAGGTTCACAGTATCATATAAATATCACTTCTTGTGTTATTTTACTTCCCATTTTCCTCTTGTTTTGCAGAACCAAAAAGCTTATTTTACTACTATAACCATCTTATGTTATTAATCTCAGATCCTTTTATGTGCACATCAGGTATTCCTGCTGTAAGATGATGAATGATCATATGTTCTTCACAGCTTCTAAAGAGGCTAATGGATCTATAGTGGCTGGAAGAACCATACAAATTTCCTTTCAGCATGGCTGAATCAAAATATATTTTTCTCCTGCTCTAACACTGGAAAAATTAGTTGGACATATCATTAAACAGCAAGGGTATAACAGTTAATAATCTGTTTGTTGCAGAAGAAAGAGAGAGAGAGAGAGAGAGAGAGAGAGAGAGAGAGAGAGAGAAGTGTGAGAGAGAGAGAGAGAGAGAGAGCACTAAATACATACGTTCATGACTTTCTTGTAGTGTCCTCGTCAGTATTTCAGATTTGCATTGGTGTTACTCAGCTGCATCTAAAGTGTAGGTGTATATCAGACAGAAATGTGCATCCTGAAAACCGGCTGCAGTTCAAGGCGGCACAATTCACTGCTCAATATTTATTCTGACAGACTGTTAGTGTAAAGGGACTTGTGATAACAGGAACATGGTACAAAACCAAATGTATTGTGCTGCAAACTGTGTGTCAGACAGTGGAATTTCTGGTAATATGCCAGAGAATTATGGTAGTATCTTAAATTAATGAAACTTTAATGGTACACAGTGATGTTATATGTAGTTAAGTTTTTTTTTACAGTAACATTGCTAAAGAGTTATGATAATACTGAATCACCCAGAAGGAAGAATAAATGCAAACTGAACAGAAGATATGCAGTAACCAAAGACTTGGAGATAAGCTTGCAGGAAAAGACACTGTGATAGTTGCCCAAGCTCTTTTTTATCATTACAGGGGCCCACAGATAAATTTTCAGGGCAGACGTAACCTGATATACAGCTTGGGGGTGGCAGTTTACATGCATTCCCATTACACATCAGTATTTGGAGAGGGGTAGAAGTTAATTAGCTACCTGTTAGCTATCTGAGCCTGACATGCATGTAGACATCATACAGTAGCACTGCTGTAGAATTATTTATTCATTTATGCTTGTTAACTGGTATAGAACAGCTGGGATTTTGCCCCCTTTTAAACTGAATCCTGGACAGAAAGGTTACACCAATGACATATAGCAGTTAACGTCACAATTTCAAGGATTGCTAATCTAAGAAATGTACAAAAAATTAACACATTACTAATATAGATTATTCACAATACTTAAATCCTCCAGATTTCTGTCATTTATTTTATCAATAATCTATATCTGGGTGTGGGTAATGTTAGATTTACCCACAGTTGGTGTGGTTTGGTCACGAGGGTGAAGCCCGAGTGGCCAAACAAAGACAACTGTGGGTAAATCTAGCATTACCCACACCTAGACATGGGTTATTGCTATTATACAATGACAAAAATACTTACTTTTTTAACTAATGTCCTTGTATAATGGCGCCATGCTGTCCTTTTGCCTCTGGCTATCTCCTCCTTGCCCTATCTGATGTACTGCGCATGTGTTTGGAACTTGTGTTCCCACACATAGCCAGTACATTAGTGCTCAGGAAAGTAAGCAATGGAGAAAAGAAGATCTCCGCTGCTATGCTTTTTTTCTTTTGAAAAAAAAATCCCTTAAAATTAAAGAATATATCAATGGAAAAAAGTCCGGGCGACTGGACCTTTTTCCGTTGTATAGTCTCAGTGGACACACTGGTTGGGCTGGCCAATCAGCGTGCTTGTTTTACGATGTTAACGGCCAGTCATTGTATAATTATTATTATTTAAAATCCGCTACATGAGTGGCCAAATCCTCCAGATTTATGCCATTTATTTATTATTTAATTAAAATGTGCATACTGGATGGTCTCACTAAGCCCATGGCCTGTGTTCTGAGAAGGCAGTGCATTAAAAAGTCTATCAGCTGCATCCTTTGCTGAAATTCTGAAGAAAAGATGTTACAGAAAATGTGATATTTAGAGAATCCCCATACCCAACCAGACAGCTTCTCTTTGATTGATCACAGGCTGAAACCCCCTCCAAAAAATGAAAGGATTGCAAACCAAATCCTTGATCTCAGCTGATTAACAGCACATTTCACCTATACTGGCAATGTAGTAGTCAAAGCCATTGTTTTTTGACGGCTGGCAAGCCCCTACACCTTCTCTTATGAGGAACATAATCCCCTTAGTTATGTATATTAACTCTGTGGTCACACAGCCCATTATAGTGGTCTCACACAAACAAGAATCTTGCAGTGCCTACATTGCCCAGAAATGACATAGGAACAAGTCTAAATTTAAACAAATTTGATTAGCTGATTAGAACTCAATCAAATAACCATCGGTCACTTGTAAGGAAGTTCCCAGAGGCCATGATCAAGTTGATTAGGAAGCAAATGATGGTTAATAAGGACAACCTTCATTTGTATCTTGTCATATGGAGTTTATCTAGGTGCAAGTCAATACTGCCTGCTATTTCATCTTTTCAAGGTATGGGGCTGGAAAAGAGACAGATGACACAACTCACTGGGGTAATCCGGAGGGACAGAGTAATATGTCAAGATAATGTGCTGTAAGGGACAGACAATGATCAGCAGTTGAGCACCATCCTGACTGCATAAAAAACTAAAAGGAAATCCATAGAATAGCGAACCCCATGGGAAAAGAATTGGCTTTTTTGTGTCACAAGGGATTTGCAAACTTCTTTAAACACAATTGGAAATCATTCAGCAGCAAACAAAATGAACTGCTGAGGTTAACTGTGTGAGATGAATGCTTTTATGCTTTCTGAGTTTTGCAAGATCTGGGGATGGCATCTGCTATGTCAGATCTTTAAAATAGGCTTGCTTTTCAAATTCCAGTGACAGCAAAGCTGCAGGCCAAAGTAGCTGGAATGTCTGCAAAAGAAATAGTCACTTATCTTGTAAGAAGAGATTTAATGTCAGCATCTTTTATTTTGCTATCACACAAAACAAGAATTGCACAGTTAACTGAAATGAAAAGGGGTTTACTTTTTAAGTCTATCATACAACACATTCCTCAAGGAAGCTTAGACTACATAGCCCATTTATGAAATACTCTGGACAAACTGATTGGAGCAACAACTTTATCTTTTGTATTATTGTGCATGTTGCTAAAAGTATGAATTATTTTTGAGGGAGAGTACTGAAAAGAAACTCAGCGGCCCCTTATTCACTCAATAATTCTGTAGTGATTTTTTTCTACCCAGATTGAGTATTGCCTTTATATGAACCATGGCAAAAGGTTGATTTGTACAGATGATCACTCTACGAGGTAATGCAATTGCAGATTCAGATTTAAAGACTACCATTTTGCCCTGGCAAATAAGTACTCAGAAAGGGAGCACTTGGCCTTGGACTCTATCCTTCATCTTAAGTAAAGGAAACTACACAGTTTCCCCTAACATACCATGCATAAACAGATTTAAAACAAAAGCCTGCACCTGTGTGTATGCATTCAATAAAATCTCTCACAATCAAAGCTCTTCTAGTTGGGGCAAGTTCTGAATGTATTTATGCTGGGTTTGAGACACTGGTAAAAATTTCAGAACTGGAGGTATTCTAAAAGATGGCTTGTACATGATTTATACAGATCAAGTGTTGTAAAAGCCTCCACTGTCCTCTGACAGGGTTATACATATGGTTTTGCATTTTTCTGAGATTCTGAACAGTCTAATGAGTGAAGTGTAAATCCTGATGAGCATTGTCAGGGGTCTAGTACCATTAAGAGCAGCTGTTATACACAGGAGATTGGCCAGCTTAGTGAAAAGTTAACTTTTAATAGAACTACATTGAAGTACACTGTGTTTTATTACTCTATAGTCTTCACTCTTTTCCAAGTCCTAACAGAGGTGTATGGAGTAGTATGGTGCCATTTTATAAAAATATGTATGTATGACATTCTCACATAGAATGCTTGCTGCTAACAAATGGCTGCAGTTATTCCTGAATCTGATGCAATGCATATCATATACTTAGTGTAGCTGTAGTGCTTTCTGATTGCTCATGGTAAGGTGCATTACTCAGCTGTTTAAGTAATGAAGTGGCTGTAGGCAGGCAACAAAGAATGGTTTGTTGTGGAAATCTAGGTGTATCCAGTGTCAGTCATAACATGCTGCCATATTCCATGGACTAACAAGCAAATTTGAAAATCTGTGGTAAGACACTCTACAGAGACAATGTGACTTATTTGCACTGCGTGGTTATGAGTTACATGATTTTTCCTTAGTATTAGTGTTATGTTTGGCACATAGTTCTTCAGCAAGAATAAGCAATTTGCTAATATCTTTACTGGCTGTTTTCTGTCTTTGCATATGCAGTCCCATAGGCTTCTATTGTGTGATTGGCCTTCTTATAACCTTATCATTATTGAAGTACTTTACTCTCTTAATTTAGGCACCAGTTCCTTTTTAGAAGCATACTTTCTCACTTCTGCCACAGGTTTTTAATAGCCAGCATTTTGTACTGAATGATTACAGTCCTCAGATGGATGTGTAACTTATAAGCTTTACATGACACACTCTGTATTTCAGATATCTGACAGATATATGAAATGTCTGCATACACAAGTGCAGTAAAACATATTGTGACAAATTCATATAAAGGTAAAGCAAAGTGTGTTTGTGTATTTTTATTGAAGTACTCACATGCTTTAATCTTGATATGTTATAAGTAAAATAGCACCAGAGTAATTAAAGGCAGATATAAGCAGTCCTAAAGGCATATTACGCAATTAATTAATTTACAAACATACCCTTCTATATGATGACACTTATGGGACTTCCTGTATGAGGCCTCAGACTCATATTCCTGACTCAGAGAATGTAGCTGATAGTAACGGAGCATACCTGGGAAAAGAAGATAACCTGGCAGAGGTCTCAGAATGGGCTCTTGGAACAACCGGCCACCGACCTTGTGATAACCTGCTATGTCTTACCAGGTTAAGGCTGACAGCTCTTCTGAAGAACCACTATGAATAGAAATTAAAAAAAATATATATATAATCTTGTCTCAGTGTTATAAGCTATACCAGCACTTCTGTAAAAGTCATAAGTAATCATTACTAATTTTTATTTTATTCTTATTGAAAATGTCCTGATGGGTGCAAATATACTAACATGATTTTGCTATTTTGGTTGAGATTTCCCTTTGCATAATGTACCATGAGTCCTTAAAAATTAGATTATTGTGCTCTACTATATTAATACCATATCTGTTTTGCATTAACTTAGAATGCTCCTATACAGAATAACTGCTTACTCTGTGAAAATCTCAATACTGTGTCTGAACCTTTACTTCAGAAACATTGTCTGGTTTGTGTTCTTTGTCACGTTTTAAACATACTGTAGTAATGAGTTTCTTCTTCTTCCTCTTTTTTTTTCTGAAAAATTACTTATATTATATTTTTTGAAAAAAAATAAAAATCACCTCAAGTCAGTCTGGTTTTATTACTGGTATCAGTTATCTTCACCCTGAGGCTACCAAGTAAAGAACTGTGAATTCCCAAAGGCTTATTATCTGTATAAATAAGTGAAGGGAATGACTGCAGCTGCAAATGATGAAAAGATGATATGTGTGTGTGTGTGTGTGTGTGTGTGTGTGTGTGTGTGTGTGTGTGTGTGTGTGTGTGTGTGTGTGTGTGTGTGTGTGTGTGTGTGTGTGTGTGTGTGTGTGTGTGTGTGTGTGTGTGTGTGTGTGTGTGTGTGTGTGTGTGTGTGTGTGTGTGTGTGTGTGTGTGTGTGTGTGTGTGTGTGTGTGTGTGTGTGTGTGTGTGTGTGTGTGTGTGTGTGTGTGTGTGTGTGTGTGTGTGTGTGTGTGTGTGTGTGTGTGTGTGTGTATGGAGGGGTCACTAGACAACAAGGATACTCTAAATAGTATGCCAAAAAGGTACTAAAAAAGATTCAAACCCTGAACCCTCTTAACACAGAATATTAGTCCTATACACCACCACCACTAGACACCATGAATAACGTAAGAAATTATCTAAAACTTAATAAACAATAAATAAGTAAACGTAGAAGGGAGGAGTCTTTGAATTCTGCATACTTCACACAGGAAACAACAGCATTAATCTACGATGCTAATTCATAACTTAGTATAGTAAGGGTTTTCTTCGCACATGTAAGTTGGACACTAATTTCTGGCATTATTCAAGGACTGTAACAGTTTGTGAGTTAAAAGACACAGGATACCTATAAGAGGCAACAATACACACATTCTTTAAAATCAAGGACAGTTGAAAGGGATGGGAGTGTGCCTATGTGGAGGGAGGATTCAGAAGAAATTCAGGAGGAACACCAGAAGACACCAAGGAGAATTTCTGAGATGTAATTCACAGTCAATTAAAAAGTTAATAGAGCAATATATCTGGCACTGCGATGTGGTTTCTATGTGATAAGAAGCATTAAATTCTAATGTCTGGTGTTAGTAACTGACTGTAATCATAAATGATTTACAAGGACAGGAAAGGCATAAAAAAGAGAAAAAGATATATCAAGGACTTTCTGTCAACCTAGAGGCAAGTATGGGGTATGCCACTGTATTTGTGGGCTTTTGAATGTGTGTCTATATGTGGCACAGTGATACGATGCATAGGCCACCACTAGTAACTACCACAAGATTAGTACCAACGGTAGTTATGGGCAATTCAGAGACATGTAAATTAGTCAGTAATGAAGTCTTTCCACATTGCAGCTACTATAACTCTGAATCACAAGCCTCCATATCATGTAAACAGCCCTTTTTGTTGAAACTGTTACTGCCAGCACTGGGGTTCTTTCTGAATCCCCAGACATGTATATTAACTGCTGGTTGTGTAACACTTCCAGATGATGGCTAGATAATTTAAAAAATGCAGAAGTAGGAAAATTGGGATTCATAACTATGATACCCAGCTTACTAAGGTAGTTAATGTGGTCCTCAGGCGACAAAAAGAAGGTCTATAGTTAGCAATGATATGGTGACTGACTTTATCAAAGTGGCCCAAAATGTCATGTAATTTATATCAAGAATCTTGAAATATTTGGCAGATGTTAATGTATAAGAAAATAAAAATAGACATTCTCCACTGCCCTCCTATGGTCTGAAAGAGTGATAGGTGCTGAATCCTATTAAAGGGGAGTGTTATCAAAACACTGAAACCAAGTTTTCATGGCAACATATATGTAAATGTTCGGCTCGCTGGACCCAATAAGGCAATAATAAAATTCACAGTCCCAAACGATACTCCAGTACCAAAAGAATCTTTAATGCCAAAAAGATTAAGCACTTTCATTCCACAAAGGGAACTTTATCAGAATACAAAATAATTTACATCAAACCCTTAAATAACCCATTTTCTAATTGAATCATTAATTCCAAAATACTAAAATAGTATTGGCCCGTAACTAATTAGTACCAGGTGCCTATGTTAACTAGTACCCAAAGGTTATCTTAAAACAACCTAAACATATGACAGCATTCATAAATAAAATTTGAAATATAAAACATAGACTCCAACTTTTTACAAATAAAATATGTGTATATGAAAAATATATATGTGTATACACTTGTATAAACATAAAAAACTACAACTAGTTGCACTCATGGTATTAAAATGTGTGGTTTATAATAATTTGTTGAACTCAATATCTTAAAGCTCTTCTTTTTAGTGCAGGAATAATGGAGTAGTGTTCATTAAACCCAGGGGGAGTACAGGCATCCATCCTCAGCTGTCACATAAGTTCTCTATACTCGAGACTGGTTTCCCAGTCCCCACCCCTGTCAAAAACTTTAATCTGTTCAAATACCCAAAATTTAAAACTGGCCTGAGTACAATGTAGGGAATGTTTATACAACACATTAGTTTCCTTTCTTTTACTGATCTTGTACATATGCTTGTAAATCCTTTGTTTTAATTTTCTCAGTCTTCCCCACATAGTATGTGGCAATAGGCCAGGTAAACCACCCCTTTGTTGTAACAACTATAATAATTAGTTGATATTACTCTTTCAAAAGTCCCACGTGATAGTAATTTGGACAGATTAGAAATATAGGGGCACTGGGGGCACATCACTGCCCTTTCAAATGTCTGATTTAAAGTGTGGGAAGTAGGAGTTCTTTTGTGGCATGATGACATAATGATGTCATAACGCTCAGATGTATAGACTGGTGTTTGAATACTCTCCTGGGGTCTAATTCAGGCATTAACAAACTGTTATTGACTGCTTTAGTACACTATTTTATGTTGAACCATCATTATCCTGCTTCTATCAGACACTACTTGTTCCATTGCTTGTCTCTCCTCCTGTTTATGTATCTTATTCCTTCTGTATCATTAGTCCTTCTGCTCTGCATTTGCACAATGTCTTGCACCAAGCACCAACTGCAACTTAGGCTAAATGGAAGTGCACAGTTTATGGCAAAATGTTGTGATATTTTGCCTTCAGCTGCATTACTGTGGTGCTCTTCATGCTACTGTGCTTAGCTATGTATAGTCAGGCTAATCTTCTGCTGAACAAGCTGAAGAGTTAAATGTGCAGCATACAGTTGTCATGAGGGTAATGAAGACATATATATCCATTAACATGTTCTGCAATTTGTTGACATATTTAAACTTTGTACAGTAGTAGTTCCTATGTGCTGTGCTTAGATAGTACTCAGGTCTGTAGTTTTTTTTCTTGGAATATTGTCAACATTTGAATCCAGATGTATGACAAACTGTTTTTGAATGTTTGACATGACCTCTGTAGGTGTAACAGTTGGCTATACCTTTTTGTAACACAACTTTATCTTACTGCTGTATTAATGTGCTTGGTCTCCATTCTGAAGCCTGTCTTGTATAGACCTTGCATGAATAATTAGTTTGATAAAGCCAAAAGTAATACAACACTAATATGTGCAGAAATGAACCATGAAATAATTGCTTATTATGTCTATATGTGTGTTCCTGTCACCAATGATCCACCTCTTCTCTCCCTGTCTGTGTCATCAAATAAACCTTGTTAATTCCAAAATGCTTCCATAAGCCATGTTTCTATCAGCGATAACATGCTTGGTTCCACATGTGTATCATACACTTATGTACATATATGGATTGACGTGACAGGTAAGTAATGCCTCAGTATAAAATGTACTATGTTGACTACCACTGAAGAAAGTACACTTAACTTTGGACATGGCTCCCTCTGCACTTTAGCCCACTTTTAACAGAAACATCTTCTCTGCAGCACAGTGATGAGGTCATCATGTCATGAGTGCACTCTCTCTCCACAAGATTCAAACTTATCCTGTGGTGCTTGCAACTAATACTGTGTTGTCTAGACTGTGGGTGCTAGATAGGTAGGAGGTTCAGTTCTCAGTTTGGTAAACTTGTGTGTGTGTGTGTGTGTGTGTGCAGATGTGTGTGTGTGTGTGTGTGTGTGTGTGTGTGCAGATGTGTGTGTGTGTGTGTGCACATGTGTGTGTGTGTGTGTGTGTATATGTGTGTGTGTGTGTGTGTGTGTGTGTGTGTGTGTGTGTGTGTGTGTGTGTGTGTGTGTGTGTGTGTAGGAGGGTCCAGTGATAGGTAAGAAACACCACAATGTTAAATGTGCTGTGTCCACTTCCACTGTGGAGAATGTGTCTTACTTTGGTGTCATTTCCTGCTGGACTTTATCCCACTTTTAACAGAAACATTTTTCTGCAATACATTGATGAGGTCATCATATCAAAAGTGCACTCTCTCCCCTTAATAGGCAGAATTCTCCTGTTGTGCTTGCTGCTAATACGGTGTTTTCTGGACTGTATAACTTAGATTGGTAGGAGATTCGAATCTCACAGTGAGGAATTTATGTGTGTGGTTTTTAATATCAGCTATGTATAGCTTTCTGAATGGACGTGCTGTATCAGCTTCCACTCAGGGGAAGATTTTTACATGAAGGAGGATGCCCCATCTGCTTATTCTACATTTACCGCAAATGTGTTCTCTGCATCCCACTGATGAGGTCACCATTTCAAAGGTGCACACTTTGCCCTTCAACTCAAACTTCTCCTGTAGTGCTTGTAGCTAACTATGTGCTGCATAGATTTTGTAAACAGAGAGGTAGTGAGTTTAAATTCAACTTTGGTTAAGTAATGTGTGTGTGTGTGTGTGTGTGTGTGTGTGTGTGTGTGTGTGTGTGTGTGTGTGTGTGTGTGTGCACTGTCATGTACCATTGCATTTGTGACAACACCCCTTATGTAAACATCCTCTTAGGAGACATATTTTCACTGGCACAGGATTACACTATAGATTTGTATTACCCCCAGGCAAAAACAGTCTTGGAAACACAATGCTTACATTGTTCATAGGTTCATAGGTTCATATGTAGGTACTGGGCTATCTGCCCGAAAGCATATATTAGCCCAGCCACATTGTGCGGTATTTACCACCCCTTTGGTTAGTTCCCTAGGCCCTTGATCTAGCAGCTAGTACCCTTGGCCTCTATCTAGTAGAGCTGTTGGTATGATCCCTGGTGTGAACTTTCTGTTACCCATCCACTCGTCAAGGTTCCTCTTGAAGAGTGATAGTGAGTGGCTCTGTCTTATGTAAATCGGGACCTTGTTCCATAGCAAGGGAAGTCTTTGCGAAGGGAATCTATCCCTCCAGCATGTTCTATTCATTGTTGTGCTGAGGTTTATATCCCTAGAGCATGTAAGTCTAGTAGATTTGGTTTTGCTAAGATGGAGCATGTTCAACAGTTCTGGGTTGGACATGGCTCTGTATGTTAGACAGAGATCACCTCTGAGAAGGCGGTATGCAACAGAGAAAAGCCTTAGTTTTTTCAATCGTGCTGCATAGGGCAACTGTTTGAGGTCAGTAATCCTCTAAGTGAGGTACCTCTGTGGTCTCTCCAGCTGCTGGAGATGCCTGGCCAGGTCCATTCCAATTGGTGCATTGTACTCAATAATGGGTCTGATGAGGGAAGAGTAGAGGGGCACCACTATATCCTTAGATCTTGATGCAAACTCTTTCATGATCAGATGGGTCACATAGAAGGATTTTCTATCCACCTTGGCAACATGGTTATCAAAGGAAAGCTGACTATCTACTTGGGTCCCTAGATCCCTTATTACTTCTTCAGATTTCAGGGGATTTCCTCCTATGTGGTAGTTCATGGGTACTCTGATTTTTCCAAAGGGGATTACTATGCATTTTTTAGCATTTAGCTTGAGAGCATGGCTTTGACACCATGCATCAGTCTCATTAAGTCCCTTCTGGACAATATCCATGTCGGCCGGAGACTCTATTATAGCACCCAGTTTGCAGTCATCCACAGACTTGGTCAGCCACAGCCCTTCAGTGCTTGCCTGTACTTCTGAGAAGTATATGCCAAACAGGAGGGGCCCCAGGACAGAGCCCTGAAGCACACCACTCGTTACTGGTCTGGATTCAGACATAGATCCTGCTACTCTTACTTTGTGGGATCTGTCTGAGAGCCAGTTTGCGATCCATCTTGTGACGTAAGGGTTTATGCCCAGGTTGGTGAGTTTATCAATAATACCCGAATGGGGAATGGTGTCAAATGCTTTAGCAAGGTCAAGGTAAGCCATGTGTGCCTCCTTTCCCTTATCTATAGCCTGAGTAACTGTCTCAAAGAAGTCCACCAGGTTCAGGAGGCATGATCTGCCCTTGACAAAGCCGAACTGTGTGGGGTCAAGTTTTTGGAGGTTCCCAATCTCTCCATTTATGAGTTCCATAATGATTCGCTCCATTGCCTTACAGATCAGACTGGTCAGGCTTATTGGTCGGTAGTTCCCAGGGTTGGTTGTGGGCCCACCCTTGTGCAGCAGAACCACCACTGCCATGCGCCATTCTATGGGCACATATCCTGTCGAGAGGCTGAGACTGAACAGGGTATTCAGATGCGGAGTTAATTCATTTTGGAACTCACGTATGACACAGCCCAGAACACCATCTGGTCCCATGGAGGCAGTGTTTTTAGCTTTAGATAGAGCCTTATTAACCAATGTATCAGTAATAATTGGAGTTACACAATCCCCTGGAATAGTAATAGGCCCTGCAGGTGGTGGTGGTGGTGGGGGGGGATTTGCACTGAACCTGTCAGCCAAGATGTTGGCAATGTCAGTGGGGTCAGTGTATTTTGTTCCATTTTGTACTAGACCTGAGCGTTGCCATTTAGGTTTTTGACGTAACCATAGAAGGCCTTATGGTTATCCTTGGCATCCTTGGCAACTTTCTTTTCGAAATTGGCTTTAGTTGACTTGATGAGGGCCCTCAATTTCTTACTAATGCTGATCAGGGATGATTTTTCTACTTGAGATTTGGCCTTTTTTTGTATAAGTCTCCTCTTTTATTGTATAGTTTGCTTATGGTCGGGGTCCAACAGACTGGTTTCTTCTTGCTTGAGGAAGGAGTCTTGGTTTTATTTGGGATAGCATGGTCCATGCAATCCTGAAGATGTATATAAAGTGCCTTGGTGTAGGATTCTGCATCCTGGATATCATTATCCTTCTGCAAGGGAATAGTGAAGCTTTCCACTTCTGACGCAAGTAGTTTGAAGTTTGCTTTGGAAAGGTTTTTTACAATGGTTTCTTTGACTGGGGGAGGTGGAGGGGTGAAGATGTCCAGGGTTATCAGTTTGTGGTCTGATCTGACCAGAGAAGAAGTGATAACGGGTGTGGTACAATGGGCACCCATATTTGTGATGACTAAATCCAATAAGTTGTCCCCTCTAGTGGGAGAACATATCAGTTGTTCAAGGGCATTTGAATTTATAAATTCTATGAACCACTGGGCATAGGAGTTAGAACTTCGGTAGTTCACGCAGTCCATACCAGGGTAGTTGAAATCACCCAAAATTATGGTGTTGGGTAGGACCTTTATATTTTCCAATGCCTCAAGGAATGCTGAGTGAGCATCTTGGGACATGGTGGGCGATCTGTAACAGGCTACGACTTGAAATGTGGTTTTGCCTGCTGATAGTTGCACATGGATGATCTCTGGGACATCATGCTGTGCCACTAACCTGGAGATGTGAGTATCCTTGATGAATATGGATACACCTCCACCCTTTGTACTGCGATCCGGTAACTGAGGCCGGAAGGTATGATATGAATTGTAACCTGGTAGTGCTGGGGTGCTCTATGGAGCCTTGAACCAGGTTTCTGTCACTGCACAAACATCGATTTTTTCCATACTGAGGAGTGCCTCGACTGCGTGCATTTTGAGGTTGAGATATCTGGTGTTGAGTAGCATTAACCTTAGTTTTTGGTTACCTGTGCTGGTTACGGTGGTTGGTTTGTCCTTTGAACCTTGCCTAAAAAGGTACTATGGGGATGGCAAGAGCCTTGGCCAGTATTCGAAAGCCTAGGGGTGACAGGTGCAAACCATCTCTAGTGAAACAGCGAGGCTTGTCTATCATGTCATCCCAGGCAGACAGACACTGGATCCCCTTAGAATGACACCAGAAGCTTAGCCAATTGTTGACATTGATCATTTTGTCTTTGTATTGTGGTATCATTCTAGGTGAAGGTAGTATGCTACTCAAGGTCAGGGTCATACCAGCTTGGGCTACATGATCAGAGAGATCCTCAATGTCTCTTTTCATGTAGTCCAGAAAGGTACGTCTTAGATCATTCACACCAACATGTACAATGACAGCATCATACTTGTACTTGTTCTGGAGGGATCTAAGTGCCTGTGTTATGTGGCGGATCCTAGCACCCAACAGGCAGCTGACAGTAACCTTCTCCTTGTTCAGCCTGGTGAGTGGAACATCTGTGTGCCTTACTATAGAGTCTCCTATTACTAGCGTGTTAGGCATGGTGTTTTGCCTTAAGGGCTGTCATGACGCACACTGCTGAGGTGAATTATGTGTTTTCTGGCATGTGTTTGGAGGTGCAGGTTGCTTGCTTGTCTGCTTTGGAGGGCCCTGTTTCTTTTTCAGATCGGTACCTAGTGCCTCCGAATATGTTTTTGTGTATTTATGTGTATGTTTTGCCGGTGCTTGTTTTGTAGATCCATGTGTGACTGGTGGTGTGATGCTAGTGTGTCTCTTCTCCTCTTGACTGTCTGTAACAGTCATGGGTTGAGAGCGCTTAGCCTCCAGTCTGGCTGTATTTGCATCTCTCACAAGTGTTTGTGTCTAGAGGTAAGAGGAGAGGGTTGTCTGTATACATGAGGCAGTTGTGACATTGCCTCAGGATGCCCAATTCCACCATATGAACTGGAGAGTACACCTGAAGCTGATCTCTGGACATGCTTGGAAAAGTAAATTTCACTTGTCTTGCGGACAATTGAGGGTCTTATGCTGTATTATAATAGCGCTGTCTAGGAGATTTGGAAAATAATAGTGCTGTCTAGATTTGGACAAGTGCTGATTTGGGTTTTGCAAGTGCTGCAATAAGAAGTTGATCTGAAGCACTTGAGTTGAGGCTTGCCTAGTTCTAAGGGAAAATTTGCAGCGCAGACTTTGTGGAGCAAGGAATAGTATACCCCAGCTAACCGGTGCTGCCCAACGCTGCTTTGTGCTCAAGACCGCGCAAAAGAGATTTGCAGGGTTTTAAGAGAGAGAGATCAAGGAGTTTGGAATTGACCCAAAATGGCCAATAAAACTACAGTTTCTAGGCAGTAACCACTCCTACAGGGACAGGCAGGCTGCTCAGTGTTAACCACTGCCACTGGTGAACACAGAGACTTCCCTTTAGCCCAAGTAAGCACTGGCCTCCAAGAAACTTACAAACAGATCAGAACAGCAACTCTGTAACTGAACTTTCTTTTAAATTATAGAAAGTGGGAAAATAGCAAGATTTTTTTTTTTTGTTTTTGTTTAAGGATAGCAGAGACACACAAGTAGCAAACTAGTCAGAACAGTGCAATAAATGACCCCAACACGTGTGCTAGGTCAGAGGCAGGTAAAATGCAATTTTAAGAAAAAACAATTTTAAATTAAGTCAACGCAAAAAATGCAATAGACAGGCTCTAGGTATGTTCTAAATACTGTTTCTAACACAGATATCAACTTTTGCAAGCAAGAAAACACCAAAAAGTAGGCGCCAATGCAGTTTTTCTAAGAAATAAATCACAAGAAAATACTAAAAATCTCAAAAGTGGCTCCTTTCTTCTCTCAGCATTTTCTCCTCTTGGTAGGTTCTTCAGCAACAACTATCAAGCCTGGAAAGATGCCAAAACCACGCAGCTGCAGGGTTTTAAGAGAGAGAGATCAAGGAGTTTGGAATTGACCCAAAATGGCCAATAAAACTACAGTTCCTAGGCAGTAACCACTCCTACAGGGACAGGCAGGCTGCTCAGTGTTAACCACTGCCACTGGTGAACACAGAGACTTCCCTTTAGCCCAAGTAAGCACTGGCCTCCAAGAAACTTACAAACAGTTCAGAACAGCAACTCTGTAACTGAACTTTTTTTAAATTATAGAAAGTGGGAAAATAGCAAGATTTTTTTGCTTTTTTATTTTTGTTTAAGGATAGCAGAGACACACAAGTAGCAAACTAGTCAGAACAGTGCAATAAATGACCCCAACATGTGTGTGGTAGGTCAGAGGCAGGTAAAATGCAATTTTAAGAAAAAACTATTGCTATCAACAATGAACTACATCTCTGTGGTCATGAGTTACCCTGTGGTGCTGGCTGTTGCTACTGTGCTGTCTAGACTGCATATGTCTAGAGGGAAGAGATTTGAATCTAGTAATGACTGATTACTGTGCATGTGTGTTTGTGCTGTTGTGTACAGCAAGCTTCTAATTTATGTAGCTGTGTAGTGTTACTGTGCACTTCAATCACCTTCATATTGTTTTAGAACAACATCAATGTATGAAAGAATGGCGATATCATCCATTTAAATGTGCACTGTCACAATTGTAAAACAGCATCTCATGAGGTGCATGTGATTCCAGCAGTGTTCTCACCTTGTGATCTTAGTGTGTTCAAATCAAGCCATTACCCTTAGATTCACTTGTGTCAGTATGACTGTGAGTGCAGGTAGGTAAAAATGTGGTCTGCTAGCTGTCTGCTGTGCACATGTATCATTATGGATTCCTATTACAATTATTTCTGTTCACTTTTCACACAGAAATGCTTTATTGGATAGTGATGATGCCATGGGATAACATTTGGCTTTCCCATGAAAACTACTAATGCTTTTCCTATAGTGTGAGGACATGAGAAAGTGTTCTGCAAGCTGTTGCCTTAGCAAGGTATGCGTTTGGTACACCTAGCAGCAGGCAATGTTGTGTGAGACAGACACATATAGCAACAGTCTATTTTAAAGAAATTACAGGTACACATATTGCCGCGGTGGTACGGTGGTACCATTGTTACCACACAGCAAGAGGTTCTCCCGTTTGATTCTCGCCGTGGCTTGGGAGTGCCTTCTGTGTGGAGTCTGCATGTCCTCCCCGCGGTTGGGTAGCATTCGAAAGACATGTGTGCATAACTGGGCGTGCCTTTGTTGAAGGCTGGGCATCAAGCTGGCACCTCGGTGTTTCGTAAAAAGCTACTGACAATCATTAGCGGACCGGAGTTCCACTGTGGCGACCCCTTACTGGGAAAAAGCCAAAAGACAAACAAAACAGGTCCACATATCCCTTGCAGCAATAACATGATGTCACAGCTTCAAATACCCAAATATCTTACAACTATAGCACTGGTGGCATTGTGACATGTTCATTCTTCACAATATCATGTAGCTGCTGTCATCACATAGTCAGGTGTTCAAAACCCACATTGACTGACTGTAAGCATTGCATGTCCTAATGCTGTTATGCATGAGTGACATCCATAACTATTATAATTTGTACAATTACAGTGACAAAACCTCCTCCTGCTGTTTTATCTCATACAAATTACAACACAATCATAATATGTAATGACTTCACATAGGTGGAGTCTCACAATTTTGTTACTGCAGTAGAGGTGATTCATACACATGATGGTAGTTGGAGAACTGTTCATTCTCATCAAAGGGAAACATTCTAGGACTGTACTGACCTTACACAAACAACACTGCATGAAGTTATTACTCTCCTTTTTTACTTTGGAGAAAGAAACATAAAGTCATTTTGCCATATCCTGCCAGTGAAACAGTTGATTTAGGAATGTCATGATGTGAATGCTCCTGCATCCCTTGCATTCATTAATGACTCATACAGCATATCTACACAGAGTATGTTTCAAATCTGGGACAATGCTTTTGTACAAAACAACAGGAACAGCTTCACTGGCTAAGAAACACTGATATTGCAATGCTGACATTTGTGTGAACATTAACATAGTTAATTTATTGCTATCATTATGAAAAAATCATACTGTACACATTATCTCCCATCCTATATTACCTCACACCTTTATTTCATTTATTTCTGACAAAACCCATTGCTATGTCATGGGGCAGATGCCATCAATACACAGCTCTGTAGAGTGTATATTATGATAAGCAGGGGTTGACACTGGTAACATTTTGTCTGTCTGTCACATAACTGTGTCATATTGGAGTGGCTTAGGCAAAGGCACAGTTGGAGAACAACATTTGTAAGGCATCACCATCCATGGTAGCGGATCCATACCCATTACAACAGGGGAGCACTACAAGCCCTTCTGGTTTGTTTATAATGATACATAAAATATGCCTATTTCTGTGGTGTCACAGGTTGATATGCATGTTTCTAATATAAGTCCTACCATGTGTTTAAGTCTCGTAAGATGCAAATGCAAAATATTTCATTGATCGTTCACAGACATTACTTAATTTCCAAATTAGACTATGCTTTATTGCATGTCTTCTTCCAAACATGTATGCATTGCGGTATTTGTTTTCTTAACACTGCACAGCTTTATTGGACATGAGGACTTACACGTCTTCCATAAGATGCCAATTCATCATAAAGTGTGTTTGGGTCTGTGTTATGACACTTTCTTCTGCGTTTCTGTTGTTTATATGCTGTTATGTCAGTGTTCACTAGAATGTCTTGTAGGCATGCCCAGTATAATCCTGTATTAGATACACTCCATTTACAAATGGAGACATTGAAGCACTGCATTGTTATCAGGTCTCTGTTATTTGTCACCTTTGTATTTTGATTGCTATTATACTACTATTTATGATGCACATCTATATAAAAACATTCTTGTCTGAGATATGTGTCAAAGGTAATATACTCTCCATCTATGGTTGTCCATTGACAGCAAATGGCAAAACATGTCCCTTTCTGCTGTGCATGACACAGCTGCTGTATGGATCATGCCTTGTTTACACAGAAAGAAGTGGATGGTACAGGACTACAGTTAGTTATCCCACGTACATTATATATATATATATATATATATATATATATATATATATATATATATATATATATATATATATATATATACATACAAATCATATTCAATAACTGCACTGTAGGCAAATAGCCCCTAATACATCCACTGTTCTCGCTGTTTATGTCAACTCGACATGTTATCAACATTAATATCACATTTACTACCCTTTCTTACAATGTTGCATTGTACCTCTCTGACATCTGTTGTTAGAATGTCAGTTTTTAAGTTATGTACATGGGTAAGCAATTGGAAACAGGATTATTTGTTATCACCATCAATATGGAGGGCTTTCTGCTGAAAATGTTTGTGACATCATCCCATTTGACTGCATTAACAGAGTACAGTTTTCCATTTACCCTATCATCGTAGCTATCTCTATACTAGAACATTGTATTCTTTGTACATTCTCACAATTTCTTGTCCCCTGCACCTAAATTCTTATAATCCACTTGTTCTTACTTCATATAATCAGTCTGTGCATACTCGCGAAATGTATTTGTCTACATGCAAGAATGTTTCTTTTCATCGAGTGCCCCTGATCCCTACCACTGTTTCATGGTTACCAGCACTGCTGTTGCTGGCCACAAAATGGAACTTGGAGTCCTGCAGACATGATGAGTGCTTTTGTTTATTGCACTAATGTGCTGTAATTGTGTAGACTTCACGTGAAGCCTGTATGATTGTTAGTGAATCCCAGGGACAGTGTACTTTTGTCTGGTCCCCTACTGCATTATAATGCATTCTTTCATTCTTTTACCACAGTAATACTCATACACATTTAATTTCCTGGTCTTTTTTTACTCTTCACTAGACAGTTAGGATTAGTAAAAGTGTTTGGAGCAGGGATTCATAGTTAAGACAACATAATAAAACCTTTTGCAATTTTTGTAATAGGTGTCATCCATAATACTACAAAATAGGAGGAATTCAAGTACAGTGGAGAAGCTGCTTTAAAGTGTAGCACACACCCCATCAGTAAAGGGGAAAGTTACATATCAGCATTTAGAAGCACCTGCAAGTTACCTCTCGATGATCTAAATATATTAGGTATTTGTAGTAGCTGTTGTTTTTGTATCCTAGGAACTCTGGCTAACAAAGTTCACAGATGACTGCAAACTGGGAGCCATTACTGAATCCCCAAATGATGTGGATATTCTACAAAGGGGCCTTACAGAAACAGATATTTGGTGCCAGAGCCATGGGCTCAAGTTCAATGCCAAGAAATGTATAATTATCCCTTTTGGGAAAAAACATGTACCCATGAATTACCACATAGGTGGCAGTACAGTAAACACCGAAAGTCTGGACACAGGTGGACAGTGGTTTCATCTTCAATAACTACATCACCACAACAGTCAGTAAATTCTTCTATGTGGCACACCTCATCACTAAGGTTCTTTTCATTCAGAAAAAAGGAGGTCATTGTCCCACTGTACTCATCTCTCATTAGACCCATTACAGAATACAATGCCCCATTTGGTATGTACCTCTCAAGACATCTGCAACAACTGGAAAGGCCGCAGAAATACCTCACTAAAAGAATGACAGGCCTAAAGTAGATGCTCTATGCTAAAAAAACTCCACCTATACTCTGTCACATATCGTCTACTCAGTGGTGATCTCTGCTTAACATACAAGGCCATGTCAAACCCAGAGCTGCTGGACATGCTACACTTAAAGAAATCTCAATCCCTCAGAGACACATGCTCCAGGGATCTAAACCTTGTCATCACAATGAACAGAACATGCTGGAGGGATAGGTACTTGGTCCAGAGACTCCCCAGACTCTGGAATAGACTGCCCATACATGTCAAGCAGAGCGCCTCTTTGGCCCTCTTCAAAAGAAACCTTGATGATTGGATGGAAGATAAGAAATTCACCCCTTGGATCATGTCAGTCGCCTTGCTAGACAGGGGTCCAGGGAAGTAAATATTGTGGGAAGAAATAACCAGGGAATTGTTATGGTTAGGCTTGTATAGGCCCTAGGGCCGATGACCTAGTACCAACCTATGAACCTAATTCACAGAGTTTGAGTAATAAGAACATTGCCACAACCAAGACTGCATATACAGAGGGCATATATTCCATACCTGTGTTTTTGCTAATGTAATGTCTGCTTGTGTGGGCAGCCTTCATGTTTAATCATCCTTGATTACCCAGTGATACTTCAGTGCAGGTGTACTGCTCCTGCTCTGCGGGGTTTACCTTATCACTAGTTTACAGTGCTGTACCTTTACTTTTAGCTTCTGTACTATGTGTGGTCCATTTCACTCCCCTCCCACCCCCTATTACCCAGCTGCTCCCTGAATCCACACATTTAATCCCACATTTCTCCTCCTACTACTCAAGCACATCAAAAACCTGCTTAAAGACACAGCTACATATCAGGACAATTTCCTCACATTCACCCACCTCATACCATCCATCACAGTAGTATTAAAATTTTCTTCCTTACTCACTTAGTGTGTACTCTGTTAATACAGCATCCACCACAGTACTTCTGGCATTGTCTTTCCCATTCAATCAGTCTATGAATGCCCAGTAAATATCCACCCTTCCTTCTCTTTGCAGTACTGCACTCCATTCCCTTCTGATCTAAAAACTCACCTCTTCTGTTATCATCCCACCTATCAGTTCCTTTAAACAACCTTACATCATCTAATTCATTTTTACTCTTGACTTCATACCGGTCCTCCCCCTTTTCTACCCGCCCACCTTATTCTTATTTCTACTCAGTGTTCCAGATTCTTGTCTTTGATTCTCATTTTTTGTGTATCTCACTCTTAATCAGCTCACACTACTCTCTTGGATTCTCAGCTGTGTCTGTCTCACCTTTTATCCAACAAACCGACTACTCTTATCACTCTTAACTCTCCCTAATATCCCTCGAACTCTAACATATCTTTGAGTCTAACTTTATAACTTAATTGCATCTCCATCTTATGATAAAATTATAACTTCAGTGTCCCCATCTCGTCACGTGTAAATATGCTCTTCACTACCTTGACTGCTCTAGCTTTACTACCTTCTCTCCTCACAGACTGCCAAATCACTCTCATAACCAAAAGCTCCTCACCTACCATAAGCCTCCACTTAAATCATTCTCTCCAAAATTCTTCACCAGAAATTGCTCCATATCTATTTAGCAGATCATCTACTTAATATACAGAAGCCTTTCCTCTCCTCACTACCACATAAGAACAAAGCAAACAATAAAAATAAAAAAAACATAAAAATTACCATTATAAAATCACTTCACTCCCTGCAATAGTCTTCAAGAATTAAACTATGTGGTGATATTCACCCTATCCCAGGCCTTCCTTCCATCTCTTCGTCTATCAACCACATCCTCTCTAGTCACCTTTAATAACTCCAAGCAACTATTCTTTACCTCAATAAATATAAATACTATTTTAAATAAAATCACTGAACTGCATGCCTGGATCTCTCATTATGCAGCAGATATTGACACTGTTACTGAGACATTGCTAAAACCTCACATAAAAGACTCAGAAATTCTTCACCCAGAACAGCATCATTAGTGCTGTCAGGATAATAAAAGTCAACAGGGGTAGCTATTGTTTACCTTAACACATATGAAGTTTCTCCTTTTACATAAACTCTGTCCAAATTCAGTAATGCAGAACTACATATCTCCTACATATAATTAAATGACCACAGACTCCTTTGTATAATTGTTCTGTATACCCCCCATGAAAACAATATATCCACCCTTGAAGACATCATCATTTGGGTTTCACACACTATTACCAATGAAATAGTCATGTTAGTTGATGTCAGCATTAACTACGGTACTTTTACTTCTAACTGTGCTTCTAACATCAGCCTTCATGATTTCAAATGACTTATTACTTCTCCTACTGACTACAACAAATCTCAGTACACTAGTCCCATTTATGACTAGATTCTGGTCTTAATCCTTACAAATACCCTGCATCAGGAACACTTTCTGAATTCCTTAGTGATTACTCTCCTACATATGCTAAAAGATGTATTACCATGCCAAAAAACAAATATACAAAAATACTCGTAATCTCTCAAAGTTTAAGTCTGAATAATTTTTAGCTGCTCTGAACTCGATTAACTGGGCTATTCTGAAAGCCTTACCACTAGATAAGGCAGTAGAAAGGTTGCATTTAACTTTTTAAGCATCCTAAACAACCTTCCACCATTACATAGGGAAAGAGAAAAATCTAACTTTGTCCCCTTGGCTTACCAATAAGAGAAGTCTTATGCAAAATACAGACAATACCTGACAGAATGGCAGAAACTTAAAATTCCAGAAAACCTGCAGTGCTTTAAAGAACTTTGTAACCTAACCAAAAAGCAATTTTAACCTTGTTCAGAAACAACACTATTCTGACCTACAAAATAACTATTGATATAACACCCCCCCTCCAAATAAAATCTGGTCATCCATGAAACAAATTTCACACCCAGGAACTAACAATGTCCTTAACTCTTGTCCTAATAACTCATTAGAAACAGCCATCAAGTTTAACTCATTCACTAACAGTATAACTGCCCTCACCAATGAATCCTTTCGTAACTCCCCTGACTCATGTCTAACTCATCCACTAATGCCCACACCCTCACACTAAACCCAGTTCCACCTTCTTCAAAAAACATTATTATCCCAAATTAAAGCTTGCTCACATTCTGCAAATAACCTTCCTGCAGAATACCTCAAAGCTGGCGCTAATGCCATTGCATATCCAGTCTCCATCCTGAACAGGAAAATACAGGAATCCTATATTCTTACCACCTGATATAAATGCCATATCAACTCTCTCCACAAGGTGGCACTTCTACTGAAATGTCTAATTTGAGATCCTTTGCCATCTTATCCTCCTCTCAAAAATATTGGAAAAATATGTCCATAAACAATTATTTCAGCATCTTTTAAAGGAACAATTACTAAGCAATACTCAACATGGTTTTAAACCTGCCCATAACACAACAACCACCCTCCTAACTTTTACAGATAACATAAAGCAAGGGATAGAAGTAAATTGGCATCTTCCTTATTTCTAGACTTTTCAAAACTTTTTGACACTGTGTCTCATAAAAAAACTACTACAATTGACCGCAGTGGGTATCTGATAGCCTACTCATCAGTGGTTTAATAATTACTTTTCGGAACACTACCAGACAGTCAAACAGAATTCTGCCCTTTCCTCTTATCTGCCCATGCCATTGTTCTCTTATATTTAAAAACTTTATAAACAATCTTCATACTTCTACACAACAAGGATCCCTTGTACAGTAGGCAGATGATTCCAAACTCAGATAATACAGAAGATTTAGAAAAGATTACACAGCATGCCTTTAACTCTATTGAAAACTCACTTTGTAACCATCAACTCCTTCTTAATTCAGAGAAATCCCAGCTCCTTTTATTTTCCCCAAATCATTTACCCATGAGAAAAATCACTTTAAGGTTACATCCCCAAACAATACACGAATTGAAGTAGTGCCCCATACAAAACTACTGGTGTTAGCAGATGATAAGCTCAAATATGGCTTCCACGCATAAAGCAATATAAAATAAAACTCATAAAAACTAGCAATGATATATAGAGCCAAGAAATTCCTTACTGAATCCACAAGAGTCCCTCGTGCCCCTACATACCTACTCCTCTCTCTATTATATGGTTCTCCCACCTTCACTAACCTCCAGGCCACAATAAATTTTAAAGTAGAACAGTGTCCATTGATTAGTATGGGGCTAACTGCCCTTATCGACCATTTAAAGCCTAGCCCATTATCCCATGTGAGAATCAAACTCTGCAGCTTTAGTTTGTAAGTAAACACCTTAACCATTAAGCAAACCTCCCACTCCTAACAAGGCAGCTACATTTGCTGCTTATACAAGTCACAGAACACATTACTCTTCTGTACTAAAAACTGTAAATTCACTAGAGTTATCCAACCAACTAAATTATAACCAACTTCTCTTAAAGTGTTTTGTAACAATGAAAGACTGCATAACAGCATCTGGTGAATCAAGTCCCATGATGCAAGATTTATTTAGGTTGTTATTTCAACAAAAACTTAATACATTTTTTTAGACCTCAGCCCAAATAAATGTAGCATTTTTTCCAGTGACGTTATGTCAGGCAGGGCGCCACAGACTTTAATAAACTTGTGTCTGCACAAGTGCAGATATTGTTCATTTAAATCTATGGACGTATCCCATGTTTTCCCCTGAGTTGAAGTCACTGAGGTTAAAGATTGTCATTACTTCTCGGTGGCATTGGCATGGGAAAAACAAATTTTGAAAGGCTTTTTCCATCTTGGAATTAAAAAAACATTGGCATTAGAATGAAGATCCTAATTGGCACTTCCTGTACCAGATACAGTGTTGCAAAAGGTAAACCATGCTAGTATGACAAAACACTTTAATACAGGAAATTATATTTAATCCTACTTCTTGCCCAGTTGTAAGCACAATTCTCCACCACTACCACCCAAATTGACACTTTCAATCTTCTATCAAAAATCTGTTTGACATTTATAAGCCTTAGAAAAACTGCAATCAAAGTCACGTTGTATAACAATAGTCTATAATATGATCCCTGCAGAAATCAGGGCAATACATAACATTTATTTATTTAAATTGCAACTAAAATAATTCTTCTCCGACTCCTGGCTTTGTACTTGGTGCTCTCCTGGCTAAAATTTCAGCACCTTCTCTTGTAGGGATCTGTACTGATCCCCGAACGACAACATCACCGAATCACTATCGGCCGGGCATACTTCCACAAAAATGCTTTTTACAGAAAAAGTACTTTCGCGGAAGTATGCCTGCAGCTAGAGAGAGTCGTGGGGGAATGACTGTTGCAGAGATTGTACTATGGTGCGGATAAGGGAATATTCCCTTTTCCTCACTGTAGTGTGATCTCGGAGTGAGAATATTAAAGTAGGGGGTTGTGGAGGGGCACAGCCCCCCACATGGGGGGTGCAGGGGGACTTGCCCCCCCTGCATAAAAGTAGATTTATTGTATTTTATTTTTTAACGCACATTAGCGAAAGAGCTCTTTTGGTGAAAGCGCTTTTGTTAAAGTGTGTTCAGTGATTGTGGATTTGGACTATTGAACTTTCATTCAATAGTCCTAGCTCCCTCTTGTAATACCTATATACATCCTGTCTCTCCTTTCCCTTTTTTATTTCTCTTACTTTTATTTTCCTTACTCTTTATCTTGCTGTTACTCATTGTTTCATTGTTGCTCCTGCCTCCCATATCTACTCCAGAAATTAACTTTAACAAATACTTATTGTCAGCTCCTGTCTCTTCCCCTTATCCGTCTTGTCTATGTTTTGAATTTTCCACTCTGACGTTTGATTTATGAATGAGTAATATTAACGTTAACATGTTTCAGTGCTACATGATATTATTATTTTATCTTGTTTTAATGATGCTATATGTGTATTAGTCTACATATCATATTTGCATTAACATTTGTATTAATACGTGTATTTACAATATATTAAAATATGATGTCAATTTTCACCTATATATATATATATATATATATATGTATTTATTGTTCTTTTATTTGCTAAATGCTTCTTCCTGGGCCTCCATAGAAAATAGATAAAATTATCCAGTTGGACCTTTCTGGTAAAGAAATACCAATAAATAAATAGATACATACATTTTCCCCAGATAAGTGCCAGTATTAAACTGGGTCTTTAAATGGGGCTTTTTAGGCTGCTAGTTGAAACACTAAGCACCATTTCCTATGTGACTTGATTGGTCTAGGGGTATGATTCTTGGCTTGGGGTGTGAAAGGTTTCCTAGGTTTAAATCCCAGATGAGCCCTCCTTTTCTAAAGACTACTTTACACTACACAGTTTCTGGTTATACAACATCCACATGCATGTGTTTGTAGATTTGGCATAATAGGTAAGCTCTTCACTTCATATACATAAGGTACAGGGATTAATTCTGACTTCAGGTTATTCAGGAAACACTAGTTTAGAAGCTATCCTTAGTTGAAAATTATAGAAGATCATTTCCATTGCACATTTAAACTTTGAACGCACATATCTTGGTCCACGTACATCCCATCTTAGCTACTGATTTTAAGCATGAGCAAAACTCGTCAGCATCACTTATTTCAGTTTGTTTCCACTGCTCACTTTTAACATTTTATTTGGAAAAAACACAGAAATGTTTTGATTCTTTGACTTATAGTAACTTTCAAGGAGCAAATGAAGTTGCTCAGTATTCATTTTTTTGCAGGCATGCAGTTATACCTTGATCATCTTACCTACTGATAAATAGGCAGATAACTGTACAATTGTACTTGCCTCTCTATTCAAGTGTCTATTAACACTATTGCATGTACGAATTAAACGCATGCATGTAAATGCATTGGGCGGTACAGTGGTGCAGCGGTAGTGTTGTCACCTCACAGCAAGAGGTTTTCTGTTTCAATTCTCGACTGGGGTGCCTTCTGTGCGGAGTCTGCATGTCCTCCCTGCATTTGTGTGGGTTTCCTCCAGGTGCTCTGGTTTCCTCCCACATTACAAAGACATGTGTCTGGAGCTTTTCTCCCTGGGCCTCCTCTGAAAATTGGCTTTGTTCTAAGTCAGACTTTCCCGGTTAACAAATGTTAAATAAATAAATCTTTCACTTCTGCATACCTGTAGCTGAGGCACAAGCTTTTTATGTTTTTTCTTTTTATTTATTTTTTGAGTGTTTATCTTCAGTTGTAATAAGCCTGTGCATTTCCGAAGTGTGAATGTCTGAGGATGCAACAGTCTTAAAAATGGGCAGCAGGGACATTTTTTCTTTCATTGTATTTATGGTTAGTCCATTGCAGACATTCAGAATGGGATGATGAATTGTTCATAGGTGGTTAGTGGGCTATTGACACAAAGGTCTTTATACACCTAACCCTGTGTACCCACTACAATACTAGAGAAACCCAATATAAAGGATCTTGCCTAAACTTCAGATCTTAGTTAGCAACAACTGACCATATCTTGGAGGGTCATAGGTGAAATCCCCGGCGGAAATTTATAGTTTCTCATCCAGTCACCCAGGTTATGCTTAAACACGGTCATAGAGGGGTTTGTTTGCTGTGAACTGGTAGCCTATTCCAGAGGAGTGGTAACCTCTGAGAGACATATCTGTCTCTCCAGCAGGTCCTATTTATGTTGCAGGCCAGGTTAAGGTCCCTGGAGTGAGTGACCTTTGTCCCATTTGACTTGATGTGCAGCATTTCCATTAGGTTTGGATCTGAGATTGCTCTGTAGGCCAGGTACAAGTCTCCTCTAAGTAGTCTGTACATTGCTGAGTACAGTGACAGTGACTTCAGTCTGTCAGTGTATGACATGTTCTGGAGATCCTGAATTTTCTTGGTTAGAAATCTCTGAGGTCTCTCAAGTTGCTGCAGGTGCCTGGTAAGGTACATACCAAAGAGAGCATTGTACTCAACTATTGGCCTGATGAGGGTTGAGTACATGGGAATGCCTTCCTTACTACAGCAGAACATTGTGGTTAAAGATTAGGCTATAGTCAACTTGCTTTCCCAAGTCTCTCAATACTGAGTTGTTACTTGGGGATATTGTTTTTACAGAAGGGAATGATGATGCATTTTTAGCATTGAGTTTGATTCCATGGCTTTGGCACCAATCACTGGTTTGTGTAAGTCCCTCTTGAAGTATATTGACATTGTTTGGGGATTCAGTGATTGCATCTAATTTGCAATTGTCAGCAAACTTAGTCAGCCACAGCCCCTCTGTTTTGGTCTGAACTTCTGAGAAGTATATTCCAAACAATGGGGGGGCCCAGCGCTGACCCCTGTGGAACCCCACTGGTGACAGGTCTGATTGGCTGAGGTAAAGTCTCCAACTCTGACTGAGAGTGATCTGTCAGTGAACCAGTTAGCAGCCCACCTGATGGCATAAGGGTTGATGTTCAGCTGGGAGAGTTCATCAATAATGCCTGAATGTGGGATTGTGTTGAAGGCCTTGGCTAAATCAAGGCAGGCTGTATGCACAGATTTGCCTTCATCTATGGCTCTGGTGACATTTTTGAAGAAGTACATCAGGTTTAACAAGCATGACCTTCCTTTAACAAGACCAAACTGTGTTGGATCAAGGGTTTGGAGATCACCTATATTCTTATTTATAAGGTCCATGATGATTCATTCCATGGTCTTACAGATAAGGCTGGTTAAGCTTATGGGTCTGTAGTTCCCAGGGTCTGTTGCTGTACCCCCTTTATGAAGGGGGATGACGGTTGCTGTTTTCCATTCAGGAGGGCCAAAATCAGTACTCAGGCTGTGGTTGAAGGAAGCACCTAATGGAGTTAACTCATGTCTTAGACCATTTAAAATGCAACCTGGGATGCCATCTGGTCCCATAGAGGCTATGTTTTTGTTCTTTGAGAGAGCATTAATGACTTGCTCTTTGGAGATGCAAGGTGGGGGACATGTAGAGGGAATGCTTTGTGGAATGTTTGGAGGGGACAGGGGGGGTGAAATTTTTGCCAAACCTATTAGCTAATAGGTTAGCTATTTTTGCAAGATCGGTGTGTTTGATACCATACACTGCTAGTTCAGCACACATCCGGTACCTTCCTTTTAGGTTACAGATATAGCTGAAGAATGCCTTATGGTTACCCTTAACTATGGTTGCAAAATGTTTTTTGAAGTTGCCCTTAGACGATTTTACAAGTTGTCTTATTTGTTTGTTCAAGTAAAGGAGGGTGCTCTTACAGTGCTGGGACCTCTCTTTTTTATTCTTAGACAGCAACTTCTTCCTATTGCTGTATAATTTATTAGTGGTAGATGTCCATCAGGGAAGGTTGTTTTTTTTGAGGAACTTGTTTTGATCCTATCAGGGACATCTGTGTCAATACTTTTGTATAAGTGTTTGTACGGGCATTTGTATATATCTTAGTATAGCTGTCAATGCCATCTGTGGGAACAGGAGCTTGGAAATTATCTATGCCATCCCTTAGGAGGGTATAATTTGCTTTGGTGAAAATTTTTTGCCTAATTTCACCTAAGAGGGGGTTCAGGTGTTATAGCTACTTAAAATGTGACTGATTTGTAATCAGATTTAATCAGTGAGGTTCCTACACTTGTGGTGGTGCAACGGTCACCCATGTTGGTAGGATCAGATTGAGAATATTTGAGCAACTTGTGGGTTTGCATACTATTTGCTCCAGGGCATTAGTGTTAACAAAGTCCAGGAACCTTTGTGCAAGCATGTTGGTACTCATATACGTTTCCCAGTCAATGGAGGGATAATTAAAAATCGCTCATGACTAGTGTGTTTGGATGTAATTTGATTGACTCAAGTAGGTCCAACTAAGCAGCATGGGTATCTTGGTTCATTGAAGGGGGTCTATAGCTAATGATGACTTGAAGTGGGGTTTTACTCACAGTCAGTTGAACTCGGAGTAACTCCATGGAGTTTTCCTGTTTAACCAGTCTAGAGATGTATACATCTCTGATGAAGATAGAAACTCCTCCTACTTTGGAACTCACATGTTCATTTTGTGATCTGAAAATGTGGAAGGCATTGTAGCCTTGAAAGGCCAGGGTACTCTCTGTGGCCCTGTACCAAGTTTCTATGACTGCACAGATGTCAACATCCTCCAGGGAGAGGAGTACTTCCAGAGAGTGCAGTTTCTGATTTAAACTCCTAGCATTTAGCAGCATAGCCTTTAATTTACTTGTGAGTAATATTTTCACTTCGGAAATTTTGTTCTTGAGACCTTGCCTAAAAAAGGCCCTATCGGGGATGCAAGTGTCTTAGCCAGTAACCAAAAGCCTAGAGGTGACAGGTGAAGACCATCTCTGGCAAAGCAGTGTGGTCTATTAACCATGTCATCCCAGGCTGACAGGAACTAGATCCCCTTAGAATGACACCAGAAACTAAGTCAATTGTTTATATTGTGGAACCATCCTAAGTGAGGGTAGAATGCTGCTCAAGGCTAGAGGCATACCTGACTGGACAAATTCATATTCAGACCAACATGAACTATGATGGAGTCATAATGGTACGTTTTGTTAAGAGATTTGAGTGCATGTGTGATCTGATAGATCCTGGCACCAGGTAGATAGCTGACCATAACCTTCTCCTTGTCCAACTTGGAGAGTGGGACATCTGTGTGTCTCACAATGGAGTTACCTATGACTACAAAATTTGGTTTAGATATGCTTTGCCCTAGGGGCTTATTTGGTGAGACACTGGTGCTTGTGTTTTTATGTCTATTGAGTGCTGTAGGTTTTGTATTATGTGCACCATGTTTGTGTTTGGAAGGTCTCTGGTGTTTGGATAGGTTTCTCATGATTACCTCAGCATATGATGGTTTGTGTGCCGAGTGCATGGTTTTCATAGGAGGTGCTGTATATGAGCTGACAACCTGTTCAGTGCTGCTGTTCTATGCATGAGAGTGCAAGGATTCCAGATTCTTAGTGTAAATGCATCTCTTACAAATTGTACTTGGGTGATTTAGAAGTAGAGGGTTGTCAATGTACATGAAGCAGTTGCTACACTGCCTTGGGGTACCCATGTCAATCAGGCTGGGAGGAGAAATGGAAGGAAATTGACCATCCATAATGCTAGGTTAAATCCTATTTTCACAGTAGAGAGAAAAATGGAGGGGTATGGTATAACTGGGTGATCTAAGGGAGGTCTGTACTAATGGAGTGCTCTATAAAGGGTCTATACTAGCGGGGGTTCTGTAACTGTATGAGACTATTGTAGATTTGGTGGTTTTGGGACTGTTTAAGGGGCAAAAGCATAGCTGAGGTACTCTCTGAGCAGCTGAGCACACTTTAAGGATTTCTTGGCTAGATCACAGGTAGCTACTAAGGTAAAATGTATCTCCTGAAGTTTTTGCATCTATAACCACCAATGGTTACCCCCACTGCATGGTAGTGTGTGTGCACGGAGGTGCACTATGAGTAAACAGATGAATACAGCAGAGCAGTGGTAGGTTGCCTAACTCTCTGGAGCTGTGTGAAACAAGTGAAAACCTGTGCAAACGTGGAGATCCAGTATCTGTCAGCCTGGAAAGATATGGTTGACAGACCACACTGCTTTGCCAGAGATGGCCTTCACCTGTTGCCTCTTGGCTTTTGGTTACTGGCAAAGTTACTTGCCTTCCCCATAGTGCCTTTTTTAGGCAATGTCATAACAACAAAATTCCTGATGTAAACAAATCCACTACAGACAAACTGAAGGTTATGCTGCTTATCTAAAACAGAAACTGCACACACTAGAAACACTCCTTACCTTGGAGTCACAGAGACATGGTTCAAGGCCGCAGAGAGCACCCTGGTCATGCAAGGCTACAATGACTTCCACATGTTCAGACCTCAAAATGAGTGCGAAAGAACTAAAGGCAGTGGTGTATCCATCTTCATTAAAGACAAATACACCTCAAGACTAGTTCATAGGTTCATAGGTGTGTACTAGGCTAATGGTCCTGGAGCCTTTACAAGCCTAGCCCATAGAATTACCCTGGCATTGTGCCACCCGACCTTAGTTCCCAGTGCCTCTGTCAAGTAAAGTCACTGGTGTGATCCCCAGGATGAATTTTCTATTTCCCATCCACTCATCAAGATTTCTCTTGAAGAGGGCCAGTGAGGTGCTCTGTTTGAGATGTATGGGAAGTCTATTCCATAGCATGGGCAGTCTCTGGGTTATGAAGCTGTCCCTCCAGCTTGTTCTGTTGATTGTGGTAATGAGGTTGAGGTCTCTGGAGCTTGTGGTGTGGAGGGATTGAGATTTCTTTAGATGTAGCATTTCTAACAGAGCTGGGTCAGACATGGCTTTGTAAGTCAAGCAGAGATCATCTCTAAGTAGGCGATATGAGACAGAGGATAGTTGGAGGTTTTTTAAAATCTGTCCATATAGGACAAGTAAGGTCTAGGATCCTCTTTGTGAGGTACTTTTGCAGCCTCTCTAGTTGTTGCAGGTGTCTAGTGAGGTACATGCCAAATGGTGCATTGTACTTGATGATTGGCCTAATGAATGAAGAGTAGAGGGACACAATGACCTCTTTCTTCCTGGATGCAAAACCCTTAGTAATGAGATGTGCCACATAGAAGGACTTTATGACCACAGTGGCAATGTGGTGGTCAAAAGAGAGGTTGCTGTCAACCTGTGTTCCCAGATCTTTTATAACACCTTCTGTATTCAGTGGACTACCATCGATGTGGTAATTCATGGGAACCGGGTTTTTCCCAAAGGGGATGATGACACATTCTTTGGCATTGAGCTTAAGGCCATGGTTCTGACACCAGTCGTTGGTCTCAATGAAGCCTTTCTGTAGGATGTCAACATCACTTGGGGAGTTAATAATAGCTCCCAACTTGCAATTGTCTGTGAATTTTGTCAACCAGAGTCCTTTCATGTTGGCCTGGACTTCAGAGAAGTAGATACCAAACAGGAGAGGATCCAGGACCGAACCCTGGGACTCCACTCGTGACTGGTCGTTAGTCTGACTTGGCGTCAGCTACTTTCACACTGGGGGTTCTATCTGTGAGCCAGTTTGCAACCCACCTAGTGATATAGGGGTTGATGCCTAGCTTAGTGAGTTTTTCTATGATTCCTGAGTGAGGAATGGTATCAAAAGCCTTGGCCAGATCAAGGTAGGCTGTATTAATCACCTTGCCTTCATCCACAGCTCTGGTGACTGACTCAAAGAAGTCGATCAAGTTGAGCAGGCATGATCTACCCTTCACAAAACCAAACTGTGTGGGTTCCACAGTTTGGAGATTCCCTATATCCTTGTTTATTAGGTCCATGATGATGCATTCCATAGCTTTGCATATCAGACTCGTCAGGCTAATGCAGCGATAGTTCCCAGGGTCTGTTGTCGCTCCTCCTTTGTGGAGAGGGATGACTGTAGCAGTGCACCATTTGGTAGGGACAGCGCCTGATGTTAGGCTGTGATTGAACAGGGCACACAGATGAGGTGCCATTTCACTCTGCAGTTCATGTAGAACACAACCAGGGATATTGTCAGGTCCCACAGACGCTGTATTCTTGGCTTTGGGTAGTGCTGTTTTAACCTGTGCAGCAGCAATACTGGGTGCCTGGCAATCTACTGGTATTGTGACTGGTCCTTTGGTGGGGGAGAGAGAGAGGTAAAGTTGGCACTGAATCTGTTGGCCAGTATATTGGCAATATCTGTTGGCTCACTATAGGAGGTACCATTGTGCTGTAGCTCAGAACAAATCTGGGTATTGCTGTGGAGATTCTTTACATAACTATAGAAGGCCTTGTGTTTGTCTTTACTATCTGCTGCAGTTATGTTTTCATAGCTAGCTTTAGAGGATGTGATGAGGGATCTCAACTTTTTGTTGAGGCTGATTAGGGTTTTTTTCCAGTCTTGGGACTTCACCTTATTCCACATCAGTTTCCTCCTTCTGTTGCAGAGTTTGTTTATGGCAGGGGACCACCAGATTGGCTTCCTTTATTTGGAGGAGAACGTCTTCGTTCTATTTGGTATGGCGAGATCCATGCATTTGTGTACATGCTCTTACAGGGCATTGGTGTAGGATTCAGCAGTCATGCACCTGTTGTCCATTTGCATGAGCGCCGTGAAGTTATCCACACTTATTTTTAGGAGCCTGAAATTAGCTTTGGAGAAGTTTTTCATGGTGGTTACCTTTGTGGGGAGGGGGGTAGGGATGTGGATTTCCAAGGTGATTAGTTTGTGGTCAGATCTAACCAGGGAGGAGTTGACTTTTGGTGTAGAGCAATAGTCACCCATGTTAGTAATGACCAGGTCAAGGATGTTGCTACCTCTAGTGGGGGTAAGAACAAGCTGGTCCAGGGCATTGGAACTAATGAATTCTAGGAAACATTGGGCAAGTGTATTGGTACATGAGTAATTTTCCCAGTTAATGGAGGGGTAGTTGAAGTCATTCAGTATGAGAGTGTTAGGTTGGACCCTAATATTCTCCAGGATGCTTCAGAACGTGGAGTGTGAGTCTTGGGACATGGCTGGGAACCTATAGCAGGCTATGACCTGTCTTACTCAATGTTAGCTGCACCTGAAGTATCTGTGATGCGTTATGTTGGACTACCAGTCTGGAGGTGTGCGCATCCTTTATGAATATGGAAACACCACCGTCTTTGGAGCTTTGGTCCAAGTTCTGCTGCCGAAAGGTGTAGAATAAGTTATAGCCTGGTAGTACAGGGGTGCTTTCTGCTGCCTTGAACCAGGTCTCTGTTACAGCACAAATGGCAATGTAATTTTAAGGAGTGCTTTGAGCGAGTGCATTTTGAGATTTAGACTTCTAGCGTTGAGCAGCATGACCCTCAGATTGCATTTGTTTGTAGCTGTTATGGTGGTAATTTGGTCTTTGAAACACCACTTAAAAAAGGCACTATAGGGGTGGCAAGAGCCTTGGCCAGTATCCAGAAGGCCAGGGGTGACAGATGCAGGCCATCTCTGGCAAAGCATCGAGGTCTATCAATCATGTCATCCCAGGCAGACAGATACTGGATCCCCTTAGAATGACACCAGAAACTTAGCTAATTGTTGAAATCAATCATTTTCTGTTTCAAACAGTATGACTCTCTAGAGCTACTCCAAGTCCAACTAACTGTAGCTAAAACACTCTTCCATATCACTGTTAGTTATAGGTCCCCCTCCATGAACCATGAGAACCACTCTGCCTACCTGGACCTACTTGAGTCACTCACTATACAGCCAAACACCTTGGGTATGGGTAATTTCAACTATCCTTCCATCGACTGGGAGTCATATATGAGCACAAACACGCTTGCCTTAAGGTTTCTGGACTTTGTTAATACAAGTGCTCTGGAACAGGTAGTCTGCAGCCACACAAGCAACTTGAATGTCCTATCCCTAGTACTCACCAACATATGGGATTTCTGCACTACCCTCTGTGTGTTGCCCTCCCTGGTAAGGTCTAATCATAAATCATTCTTGTTCAAAGTAATGATTATACCTGATCCCCCCTCAAGAGCAAAAAGCATGAAAAATGTCTTCAAAACAAACAATAGTCTCCTAAGCGATGGAATAAATTGTTTCAAACCCACTGCTACCACTGTCAACAATGACTCTTATACAGAAGTGTACACAAATGCCCTGTATAAACACCTGTACAAATGTATAGACTCAGCTGTAGCTGAACGGATCAGAACAAGGCCCTCATTAAAAAAAAAAAAACAAACAAAAAAAAAACAAGCCACCCTGGTGGACATCAAGCATAAATAGGTAACACAACAAGAGAAAAAAAACTAATGTCCAAGAACAAGAGGGAACTGACTCAACAGAAGAAGGACGACCTCCACAGCTTGAACAAGCAAATTAGATATCTTGTAAAGTCCTCTAAAGTCAATTACAAAGCTAAACTAGCATCCCAAGCTAAGGATAATCACAAGGTATTCTTTAGCTATGTCAGAAATCTCAAAGGGAAGGCCCAACTTTGTGCCGAACTAGTAGTGGATGGTACCACTCATACTGACCCTGAGGACATCACCAACCTGCTAGCAGACAGATGTGGCACAAACATCACCCCCCCTCCCAGTCCCCAACAGACATACCCCAAAGCATACCTGTCACCAGTCTTTTACCTAGTATCTCCAAAGAGCAGGTCATAACTGTACTCTCCATGTCCAAAAACACAGCCTCTTTGGGACCAGATAACATCCCAGGCTGCCTACAAAATGGTCTAAAACAGGACCTAGCAGAATCACTTGGTACTTTCTTCAGCCACAGCCTAAGTACTGGATTTGTCCCAGCAGACTGGAAAAAAACAACAGTAATTCCTTTGCACAAATGGGGTCCTTCAACCGACACTGGAAACTATAGACCCATAAGCCTAATCAGCCTTATCTGCAAGGCCATGGAGAGAATCATCATGGACCTTATCAACAAAGACATAGGTGACCTTCAAACTCGTGACCTGACCCAATTTGGCTTCATTAAGGATAGATCATGCTTCTTAAACCTGGTGGACTTCTTCAAGAATGTCACCAAAGCCCTGGATGAAGGCAAAACAGTACATACAGCCTATCTTGACTTGACACAATTCCCCACTTATGCAACATTGAGAAACTCATCCAGCTGGGAATTAATCCATATAGCCCTAGATGGGTAGCTAACTGGCTTACTGACAGAACACATACAGTCAAAGTTGGAGAGTCCACTTCTACCAGCAGACCAGTTACCAGTGATATACCACAAGGATCTGTGCTGGGCCCCTTACTGTTTGGAATCTATTTCTCAAAAGTCCAGGTGAAAATAGATGGCCTGTGGCTTACCAGGTTTGCTAATGACTGCAAACAGGGTGCAATCACTGAGTCCTCTAACGATGTTGACATACTACAAAAAGGGCTTACAAAGACAAATGTTTTGTGCCAAAGCCTTGGACTAAAACTAAATGCAAAAAATGCATCAACCCTTTCAGCAAAGGGGAACTCCCTGCAGATTACAATACCAACAGTAACCCCCTTATCTCAAACCCTGTGGTAAGAGATTTGGGAACACAGGTTGATAGCAACCTTAACTTTGATCACCATGTGTCCACAGTGGTAAGGAAGGCCTTCTATGTTACACATCTCATAAGTAAGGACATTGCATCCAGAGCTAAGGATGTTATAACTCTCCTGTACTCATCCCCCATCAGACCACTTCTGTGTGTGTCTCACCAGACACCTGCAGCAAATGGAGAGATCTCAGAAGTTTCTCATCAAGAAAATTCAGGGCCTTCAACACATGACCTACATGGACAGACTGAAGGCCCTGTCACTGTACTCTGTATCTTATAGGCTGCTGAGAGGTGACTTATGCCTGGTCCACAGGGCAGTCTCAGACCCTGCCCTAATGTAAATGCTGCGCATCCGCAAGTCATATGGGACAATATTCACTTGCTCTAGGGATTCTAACCTAGCCTGCAACATTAACAGGGCATGATAGACAGACAGACATGTTTCCCAGAGATTGCCACTCCTTTGGAACAAACTTCCAGTTCATGTAGGACAGAGCTCCTCAATAACCATATTTAACAGTTAAATTTAAGTTAAGTTAAGCTAAGTGTAACTTGGATAACTGGATGTGAGATTGTAAATTTACCCCAGGGGTGTCATCTATACCCCTCTTGGATAAAGGCAGTGATTACTGATCATAGACTCATTGTTCAAATATAGACAATACAACTTAGTCAATAAGGGAACAAGGTTATAACATGGCTAGGCTTATAAAGGCCCTAAGGCCAATAGCCTAGTAACCTTCAATGAACCCATGAATCTATGTAGCAATGGTGAGCAAACTGAATTAAACAATGTAACCAATAAAAACGCTCAAAACTGAGCCCTGTGCCAGCAACCTTCAATCAGATGAGTCCTAACTGCACTCTCCTGCCATAAGGGTGTAGGGGGGCCCTCTCCAACAACAGATAGCCTGGTTTAGTGTTTAATTTAACAAACAGAACCATATTTGGCAGGACTGAATCTAATCTATGCTACAGCAGACAATAAGTGCATCAAAGCAGCAAGAACAGTTTTTAAAAAATCAGCAATATAGCAAAAATACAGTTTAAAAATGCAAAATATAGTTTAACAGTGCATTTGTAGCTATGTGCTCAGCACATGCATGTCTATTTTTATTACTCTTTGAAAGCTGTTTTAAGCCAATAAACCAGGGAGATTTGGTGCTTGTTTTAGATAAAGTATAACTTTATTATTTATTATAGTGTAAAGATTCTGGATTAATCAGTTCAAAAATAAATAAACGAATGAATGAATGAATGAATACGTACATAAAGAAGCTGGATTTGACATCAAGATTGCACTTACATACAATTCAACCCTGTCTTCATCTACAGGTACAAATAGCATAGTATCTAACAGCTTAAAACAGAACATATTGCACACTTTGATGCTGTTGGAAGCTTAGAAGCTTGTGGGTTTTATTTCCTCATGAGACGCTTGGATTTGTTGACAGATGATTGCTTTAATTTCTAATTTGAAACAGTCTTTTGAATATACTAATGAAACACAGTTAACAAAAGTACAGCCATAAATATTACAACTGCCCAGAAAACATTTGATATCTATAGTAATTTCAGTTTTAGGGTTGTCATAGTCAGTAGTGCAAATGCATTAGGGAATTCAGGGGTGAACATAGAAAGGTGCAGCTAAGTCGAGATTCACAGAGGCCAGTTATGCCAATTCATAGTGTAAATGAATTTAGGTATGCAAAACAATAGATAATGAAATATAATTAAGAAGTGACATAAATGTTCTTATGCTAATTAAGACTATTTTACGACAACTGCAATCCATAGTCAGTTTTTCCCATTTTCTCGTACTTTTCGCAGATGCAGTACAAAAAGGGAATCTTCGCCAAAAGTGCCAGAGTTGCAGCTGGTGAAAATGCTGTCTCTTGTGGCAAGTTTTACTATTTCTAGGTCAGAGTTGCTTGCCTTGGCCAGGGCAAAACCACTTGCATCCAGAGGCGCTTGTCCACAAAGAAGGTGGAAATATAGGCAAAGGATTATTCCTTATGATTTTGATAATCAGGAAATCCTTGATAAGGTTAGAGTAGACAGGGAGTCTTAGTGAGCATGTTTGACTACCAGAGGTGCAGTGGAGGAATGCTTATATTTCCTGTTCCTGTGGACACCACAGTACTTATGGCCCAAACTATACTTGCTACAGGATCTTTCAAAAACAGTCTGGGGACATCCTTGGAATCCCACAGGCTTTTGCTTCAAGGATACTGAAGGAGTTGCTGGATGTAGTTTTGGCACATGTAGGTCAGTACATCTATTTCCCAGTGTCACCTCTTCACCAAGCTCAGACTATGCGTACCTTTTATGTGATGGCGCATTTACCTGAGGTATTCGATGCCACAGATTGAACACATTGTCACAATTAGGGCCCCTCCTGGTCTACAGGGTGAGTGGTACCACAATAGGAAAGGCTATAATTCCATCAATTGTCAGGTAGTATGTAATGCATGGCGGTGCATCACAACCATCTCTGCCCAGCATCCTGGCAGTGCACATGATTCCCACATCTAGCACACTAGTTCAATTTACTGCCTCTTTTCACATGGTAGGGTGTCCAGTGGTCATCTTGTTAGTAAGCTGAAACTATTTTTTGAGTATATAGTTATCAATATTAATATGAAAAGTAATTGCTGTATATTAATCTGTGTTTTCTTATGTTGTCTTCCCTCATCTTTCTTTTTTTTTTTATGTAAGGGGATGCCGGATATCCACTGCAGCCATGTCTCATAACTCCGGTGAGAAATCCGTTTGGAGCTACAGAGGAGAAATATAACACATCCCTGCCCAAACCCATATTGTGATTGAGAGGGTGCTTAGCGTCCTAAAGAGCCATTTCTGGTGCCTGGACAAGTCTGGGAGTGCCTGTTAGTACGACCCAGCTACTGTGTCTAGGATGTTCACTGCCTGTTGCATACTGAATAATATGATTATGCATCAGTCTGGTGGTGAAGTGACCCATACTGTCCTGCAGCTCCCAGTTGTAGTCCCACTGTGACTAATGATGACCAGGTGGCAGCAGTAGCAATGTGGCAGGCTCATGCATGGTATGTTACCGCACAGGTTAAGAGGCAGCATCAGTCCAGAACTATGGATCAGGACATTCAGATCTTTCATTTCCTTTTAAAAAAAAAACACACAGTGCATAATTGATGCATGCAGTGATACCTCTGGGCTACAGGGTGTGATGCATGGCCTATTGTCATTGTTCATTTGACATTCACCGTCATCTTAAAATAGTTTTTCTATCACTAGCTGTTTACTTGAGTGCTCACTAATTCCTGTTCAGTGATGCTGAAAGGCAGCAAATCAATAAATGTCAAGAGTTGCACATGCTGTATTTAATAACTGCTTTTTTTAATTATTTATTTAGTACTCAATAGAAACTGGTACTATCAGCCATGAAAAATGTAACTTTCATTTTGAATTTATCTGTAAAGAAATCAGATTTCTTTCTTACTGTCATGCAAAGTATTAATGAGGTCAGAATCTCTCTTCATGTGTATGTACTTAACATATGTACACAGACATCCCTCTCTCCACAACACAATTGCATTTAAACACAAATGTACAATATTAAAATTTCAGATTATGGTGAAAGTAATAGCTGGAAAGGGAATAACTTTGTATATATGTTCACTCTCCCACCACCGCCACCTAATCCATAGTTTCATTACACAGACATACGTAGGAAGAAATGCTAACTCATAGCAGCTCCAGATCAAATAAGTTATACACATCTCATGTTGATAGATCTGGTGATGGTGCAACAGATCTGGAGGATGGGCTGTCATGAGAACTGTAAGGAGAGTTAGTGCAATGGTGTGATCTAAAGGAGGAAGGTGATCCTCCTGTCAGTGACCTGACAGTGCTCCATGACCGTGAACTTGACCTGGAACGTGAGGTTCTCTTAGGTGTAGATGATCACTAACATGGCTTGTAAGAAATGTATCTTAACTTGCAACATTTACTGTATATACTGCTGATAATCAATATCTTATTATTGTATTAAAGCCAACAACCTGTAATGCTGTTTACTATTGCTGCAACTTTGTATCTCTATTTATCATGTACATGATGTGGAGCTTTTCTCCCCGGGCATCTGCTGAAAAAGGACCTGCGTCCAGTCGGAATTTCCCAGTAAACAAATGTAAATAAATAAATAAATAAATTATGATTACTCACTGTGAATGCTGACATTACTGTGTTGAGAGCCAATGTGACTATTATGTGACCTTCCTTCACATGTCCTCACAGTCCCCGCCCCCTGGTTAAACTGAGTCCAGCCTGACTCTGGTATGTCTGAACCAGTGTATGAATGGATGCTACAACTCATGCCTAGTGTGCTGCCATGATATGCATCAGTGATACCATGGCATTATTCTATCTCTCTGCCAATTCACAGTACTGTTTGAAATCTTCACACATGCCCTGTAGAACTCTAGCCATTTCTAGCTGAATCTCTGTTGCACTGGTTTGAGCCTTAACTATGTCACAGCACATTTCCTGTTGTGCTGACAGTGCTTCATGTGTTTCTTAAGGTAGTTCAAAGTATTTTTTGTGCCTAGCACCTCTGTGTAATGTTGTCACTGTGGGAAATGTGACCTCAGACTGCCTGCCTTCATCTTCAAACGATTCGTCTGTGTCTGGAGACACTGGTAGATGTTCAGGTATGCTACTGTTGTGCAAGTGTGAGGGGATTGTCAGCTTGTGTTTGACTTTGTGATGCAGTGTCACTTTCTGTAGAGTTACAAACATGTTGTGAGGTGAGAGAGCCTCTCATTATATTGGGATACTGCTTGCTACTTCCCTCAGGTGCCTCATAAATACAATTACATTATCATCATCATCACTGTCATCATCATCATCACCATCATCATCATCATTATCATCATTATCATCATCATCATCGTCATCATCATCATCATCATCATCACTATCATCACCATCATCATCATCGTCATTATCACCGTCATCATTATCATCATCATCACCGTCATCATCATCATTATCATCATCATCATCATCATCACTATCATCACCATCATCATCATCATCACCGTCATTATCACCATCATCATTATCATCATCATCATCGTCATCATCATCATTATCATCATCATCATCACTATCATCACCATCATCATCATCACCATCATCATTATCATCATCACCGTCATCATCAGCAGCAGCATCACCATCATCACCATCATCATTATCATCACCATCATCATCACCGTTATCATCATCATCATCATCATCCCCATCATCATCATCATCCCCATCATCATCATCACCATCATCACTGTCATCACCATCATCATCACCATCATTAACATCATTATCATCATCATCACCATCATTATCATCACCATCATCACCATCATCATCACCATTGTTATCATCATCATCAGCAGCACCCACTCTGCTGCTGACTTCACCCATATTTATTGGTACAGTCGAACAGTTTGTTTCTGATGCCGACTCTGTAAAACAAATCATTGCAACACATTAATAATACAGAAACAGCATATGGTATAGCAGGCTAACATTGGGGATGGTACTTATCATGAGATCTTCCTTCATTTTCATTACTGCTGATGTACAAAGCTGAGCTAGTAATGAAGGATTGTGATGTGTTTAACTCTAGCACTGTTTGTCACCTTTCTATATTAATCATCTAAAAGATACACACTTTAAACCAAACTTCAGGAGCTGATGAATGCAAATGCTGCCTCAGACTTTGGGTTGATGGAAGTGTCCATATCACCTTTAATTATTCCAATTGCAACACCCTCTGTATCATAGTCACCCCCACAGAAGAAACAAAGGAATTCATTATCTGGTGTTAATTTAATAAGATTTAGAACCCCTCCTATAGTGGTCCTGGAAATTGCATTCTGCCTGGCCTTGCTTATAACAAATCCTACCATTTCATTTTCCCTTCCCTTGCACTGTGCCAGAGATCTGTTTCTGTTTTTAGCTGCATTGATTTCATCATCTACTTGGCTCCATGCTTTGCTCCTCTCGGCTTGTCTGGGTCCCTTTTTACCAAACAACAGTTTGCCATATGTCCTAAGTGCTGCCATGAGTACACGGTTTTCCTCATAGCTAAAGTTATCATGGGTATGCCTGGATCCCTTATTCTCCATCTGTACTATACAGGGGAAAATAAATAAATAAAAGGGCTACTGTCAGACACTTGCCACAGTACTGTCTGCATGATGTCAGTGGTTCAAGTGTAAATCACTGGCCTGCTATTCCTGCCACCATTACAATTACAGAAAATCTTAAACAGATGTGATTTCAAAGAGCACAAGTTACATATTTCCTCACAAAATGCAGTGCTGTCCACCACTGACAGGTACTCTTTCCTTACTGACATTAGTAATACAACACTTTCTCTACACACCTGTATTTCTGTCTTATGCACAGTAAACATTGTCAAGTTCAGTAACAAGGTCTAAATGGACAATAACAATGATGCATTGTTTAGTTATTACACTTTCAATGAGCAAAAGCGCATCTTGAACAACTTGCGAGCAGTCCCCATAATTAAGCACATATTCAATGTAAAAGCACAATACAGTAGAAAGTGCATTGCAACTGACCTTTAAAACATTATGACAGGAACTGCTAATTGCCCTGTTAATGACTATTACTTATTTTATAAACTTTTTCCTTACTTTTGGATGTCTGAGGTATACTAAGTAATTTTCCATCTAGCTCGGCTACTCATGAATCAAAACGGCACAGAACAACCGTGCGGCATAAATTCAGGCTGATTTGTATGCTTAGCATGCAAATTAGGCTAATTTATATGCATGTCTATGAATCTTAGTATAACACAAATGTGACACAAAACTCATTGACGTATTCTGGATTTTCGTGATTGTGAACACATGTGACACATTGCTTGAATGATTCTAAGAAGGCGGGTCATGCTGTGGACATTTACAAACATAATAGATAAGCTGTCCACAGACACATGCTGCTTGGCTAAAACTAGCTAATATAGAGATATTACTGGCAAAATTTAAAATGGAGTCATCTGAATGTCAGGTTGTAATGAATGTGATGGTTAATCTATGGCCATCCAGGCCTGTATTTCATACCCTAACAAATAATACATATAGAAAAGTCCTAGAAATACATCCTCACATTAGTACTGTCATTTCTTCCTGCACTACCTATTAATAAAATAAAAGATAAAAAGTGATAGGTCTCATTTTAATGAATGAAACCAAATGCTGCTAAAGTTAGACATAAGAAAAAAATGTAAATGCTATGAAGAAATATTATTGGCAGCACCTAATTGAGTTAGATAAAGTTAAGAGATAAACAGGATGTGACAAAGCATTTTTGGCTGCACAAACCCTGTCATAGGTTCATAGGTGTTTAATAGGCTAATGACCACAAGGACCTTTTTAAGCCTAGGCATGCATCCCAAATCTCTGACAACTTCTTATACCCTTGATAAGTGTAAGCAGAGGTTTGGGAGATTAAGCTTTTACAAGCAAGGGCCTGGGAGATGAATTTACAGGCTGCCTGTGTCCATTAGAGACATGGGTGCCAAACCAGGGATGAATTTCTTGTTCCCCATCCAATTGTCCAAGTTGCACTTGAATTGGATTAGGGAGGAACTCTGCTTTACATTGATGGGGAGCCTGTTCCATAGCTGGAGTACTCTCTGGGGTGCATACCTGTCTCTCCAGTAGGTCCTATTTATATCACAGCAAGGTTTAAGTCTTTAGAATGGGTAATTCTGGTACTGTTTGTTTTGTGGATATGCAGGATATGCAGGAGGTCCATCATCGTGGGGTCTGACAATGCCCTGCATGCCAGGCATAGATCTCCCCTCAAAAGCCTGTAGGTGACAGAATACAGGGATAGGGCCTTCAGGAGGTCTGCACAGGACATTTTACTTACACACTGTATTCTTTTAGTGAGGAACGTCTGTGGACATTCCAATTGCTGGATATGCCTGGTTAGGTAAATAGGTACATACCAAAGGGGGCATTGTAGTCAATGACAGGTCTGATGAATGCTGAATACAGTGGAACAATAACTTTCTTGGACTTAGATGCCATACCTTTGTTTAAAAGTTTGCCAACTTAGAATGATTTCCACACCACTGTAGACACATGATGGTCAAAGGCTAGATTACTTTCTATGTGTGTCCATACGTCTCTGACTACTGGGTCAAATCTAAGGGGTGTGTTGTCAATATGATTGTTGACAGGGGTTGATGACTTCCCAAAGCATACTATTATGCATTTCTTGGCATTTAGTTTTAGTCCGTGGCTCTGACACCAGTTGTTTGTCTGTGTCAGCCCCTCTTGGACAACATTTGTGTCAGTGTGGGATTCAATGACAACTCCTAATTTGCAATCATCTGCAAATTTAGTCAGCCAGAGAACACTGACATTGGCCTTGACTTCAGAGAAGTAAATGCCAAAAAGGAGTGGTCCAAGGACTGGTCTAATGATCATGCCAGTAAAAAAAAGGTTTGGTCAAGGTGATGCCACAGCCAACAGGAAGGGGCTCTAACCCTGGTTAATACGGCCCTCACTGTACTTTCCTCATTCTGGTTCTGGCTCTTGGAATGACAGCAGCACCTGTGAAGGCATGAGGCTGTGCTGCAGGATAGCTTGAGAAAGAGACCTTAGTAATGCTCTGTCTTATGCATAAGTTGTACCTGGAGAAGATCCAGGTATGCACTTGTACCATAACATGGAAAAATTGATATCTGACCATTGGGTGACCACCTGTCGACCCTAATAGGTATAATCCGTGCTGGTCAATATTGCTGTCATAGGTATTATGACTTGGAAAAGCATAGTGGTGACAAGCTGGCCAAGTTGGTTGATCAGGTTTGGGCAAGAAGGCCAGAATTCCACAGTAAGTATAAATTTGAATCCACATATAGCTGAATATGAATATATATATATATATATATATATATATATATATATATATATATATATAAAACCTCTCTGCAGCATATAGCAGATACGCTCAGTCAGTTGGTGCTGACCACTGCACCAGTAGAGGCTCTTACCCCCCTCAAAATCAGGGACCTACACTGCAACACCATCTGGCACTGGACATGTTTGAAACTCTGTGGACTGGGTACACAGATGGGACTTCCTCAGCCCTTCTTCCCTTAACATTTCTCCTACACCCTCCTCCCTAATTCCCACCCACATTACCCTCTTACAATAATAAAAAAAACTTTTGAAAAATTGGGGTGGGGGGGTCTATCCCTGAAAAAAACCATAGTGCACCTCCTCTCCCATTTCCTCCAGCTCAAACCCTCCTGATGTTTCCCTTGTGTGTTCCCCTCTTTGTTTGTCTACACTTATTCAATCCATCCTATCATCCACTTTCTGTTCTTTAATGAAGCCATCAGGGAGCTAACAAAAGGATACCCTTATATGAAACTGTTCTAACCCCTTTACTTTAAAAAAAAATAAATAAATAAAAAACAGTTTTAGCTGCTGTTCAGCCTGCAGCTTTGCTATAATGCTTTAAGCATGACTGCACGCATCCAGACTTGCCCGCAATATGCCAGGGCACATACAATTTACGATACTGCAAAATACTTTGCACATACACAAAGACATCCTTTACACAATTTGCATGTTTATAAAAAAAGGGCATGATTATAGAAATTACTTGCATGTTTCTGTATTCAGGTATGTTATGCTGACCTGATTTGCATGTCCATGTAGCGCCACTGTCCACGGATGCATGTTAACCACTTGCACACCCCTAGGCTATGAATACCGCCCATAGTAGTACACAGGCAGTATACATTGCTATTTTTTCTACCTGTGAATGTTTTTGCATGGCAAAGAATTGTAGGAGTCTCAGAAACTTTATGCTATCAAAAACAATTATATTAAAATAAAATGCACTTTAGAAACATTCAGTTCATTGTACCAATTAAAGGAAAAAATATATATATATATATATATATATATATATACACACACACACACACACACACACACACACACACACACACACACACACACATAAATAAATGGGTCTATATTACAATGTCAAACTCACAGGAGCCCGAACGTTGTAATATCGAACCCAAATTTCCGAAATACGAAAATAGCGAAGCCACGGCACACCGATTTTTTTTCCCAGGAAAAAAATTGGTGGACCGTTTTTGGGGCTTTGCTTTTTCCTCCACTGTTGTGTGATCTTGGAGTTGTTATATTTAAGTAGGGATTTGTGTGAGGGCACAGCCCCCCCCCCACATTAGTTTAAGTTTAAAGTGTAAGTGTTTTTTGTTTTGTTTTTTGTACCGGAACAACGATTTTTTTTTCCTGGGAAAAAAAATCTCTGCTCTGTTTTCTTGCTTCTTGGGTTTCGAACTTCATGGTTCGATATTACATCATTCAAACTCCTGTGAGTTTGACTATGTAATATAGACCCAAATAAACAGAGGCAGATTATATAGTACAACAACAGAGAGGTGGAGACTTTCTATGGTTGAAAGCAGAGTTGTACTGGCAGTTGTTTTTACATGCAACTCAGCAACCATGTCTTTAATGATGGTTTACCTTCATGTGTGCATATTGCACAAGGGCGAACAGCAATTGTTCGAAAGGCCATTTGCAAAGTTTGCAAACGCCGAATGGGAAAAGGTTTGAATGTGCAATGAGCGAATGCACAGTGACATTCGCTCATTGCACATTTGGCGTTTTGGGGTGGATTGCACTGTAGTGGGGATTGGAAAATGGCCCTTTTCCCCACTGTAGTGCAATCTTGGAGTTAGAATATTAAAGTGATGGTGTGTGGGAGGTGCTGTCCCCTACATGGGGGGTGCAGGGGAGCTTGCCCCCTGCTTTTACACTTCATTACATTTTTTTTCGATATTTATGTTCAAAAATCAGCAAATCTGCTTTTCAATTTGCTGATTTTCAAACATGTAAAATTGTTGATGTTATGACTTTCGTGGTTACGATTTGCTCATATGAGCAATTGCAACAGTGTGATTCAGTGTTGTAAACCCTTTAATGATAGCAGTAATAGTAAATGTTTAGTAAAATTGGATCCTATCAGATGAAGACTTTCAACTGGTTATTAGTTCTGTTTCTTTGCAACGTTTTATGCATTATGATTTTGTATGTGATGCAGTCATCAAGGTATTCTTAAAGTATTTAAGTCTATTCATTGTTCTTATGTGTTCTAAAGAAGCCTTTGTTTGATTTACGAGATAATAGTGCTAATTATCAGTATTTTGTAAATACTCATCATTTTTCTATTTTGCATGACAACTGAAGATGTCTGCCTTTACAGCAAGGAGCACAAGCTAAAGGTATGCACATGTATTCTGACACTTAGCACAAAAGACTAAAGCTTTGACATGTTAGTGAGCTGTTTCTTGTGCAAGGATACACAATTTGCATATTTCCACCTTCATTTGCCTACTGTATGATCTTGAGTATGTCGGCTAACCAGGCAGTACCTTGGGGAAAATTGAAAATTTGGACTAGACTCCTTAATGGGTTTTTAGACTACATGCCTAGTAACTCATATGAACTTATATTTTGTAGGTCAGGTATTACTATCATTACCCAAGAATTTAATATCAGTAGATAGAATGTCACTGATCAAAACAGTATGAAGTATTCAGGGGTGTAACTCGATCATTTCATTTGGTACTGTCAAAGTGATATCATTCTCCTCTCCATACACTTATCTGCAATTTAAAAAAATGCATAAAGCTCTGCAAATGTTGTCTCCTACACAGGGGAAATGCATGTACTACTTTCAGATGACATCCCTATATCAGAGAACTATTTTTTTCTAACTGAGCAGGCCCATTTGTAAACAAGTTATGCAGTGGTTATGTTGTGGGCTTCATTTAGGCAACTGTAAACACATTCTGGCCTCAACAAATCAAAATGCTTCTGCAAGATGCTTGTTTCATTAAGTATAAAGGCTATGTCTGGACTGCCTGTATACCTTTGGTCTATCTAATAAGTGGCGTGTGTAGTTCTTTTTCCTTTAGGCAGCCTCTTCACAGGATTTATATCATTTAGATATTTGTCCGGTTATTTTTAGTTTTACTTGCATACTTTTAAACTCAGTCATTTAGTCAGAGCAGTGTTTTTGGGTGACAGTAAACCGGTCTCTTGCAAAACAAGCAGTTGCATATAGTTGATCTTATTTCTTTTTGTTAATAAATCTCCTCCCTGTAATTTAGTAGGTCTTTGTTTAAGGGTACATTTTTTTCTCTCTTTGTGATTAATTAATTTGTGATATTTTAACTTGAGCTTGATAATGAACATAGTCTTTGCTCTGGAGCAAATCTCAGTACTTACTAAATTAGAAACTGCCTCACAGTGTACAAAGTACCTGTCCTTCTGAGAGACCACAGGCTTAATACAGCATAAACAATCTAAGTACGCTGATCAATACATTTTTTTGCAGAATCACATCTTATAGGCTCAGAGCCTTAAAGTTACATTGAGAATGAATATTTTGTCACTTTACTTGTAATCAGGTTGCTAGTCAATTTCCATATTGGGTTAGGTATATTTTCACATGTACTAGAGTTTCTTTGGGTAACCATTTGAAATGTTGGGGTCCACTAGAATGAGTTCTGAAATACAGAGACTGAATGACTGAAAGAACAGACTTACATATACTAAGTCCAAGATGACATTTCTCAGAATATCTACTTTTATCTGAGGTACGATGATCTTAGAGTTGGTATATTTAAGTTTGGGGTTGTGAGGGGGTGCAGGGGGGCTTGCACCCCCTGTAAAAATAAGTTTTAAGGAGAAGACTGATTTTTGAGCTTTGCTGTTTTCCTGGTTTTTGATCTTTTTTCGGCTTTTTGGCACTCAGCATTTTGAGCACCAGCATTTCAATATGGAGCCATTTCTTTACAACATATATGTATCTAGTGGATGCAGTATATGAACTGTGCTGAGACATAATTACAGACGGGGGAATAGTTGATTAGTTTGCAGGGTGAACTGCCTATAGTAACAAGCATGTAAGTGGAACTCCCTAAAAAAGTTTTTTGAAGTAATGTAGCCAGGCAGACTACAAAGAAAACTATATGATAATGGTATATACATCTACAGATGGCTGACATGTAGGATTTACTTCATTATGTAAACTGGTTTCTAGAGTGTGATAGGAGTGGGGAGTTGGCATAAGGGTTAAGGTGTTTACCTTGCGGGCACAAGGTACACTGCTTGATTTTCACTTTGAAGGGGAAATTGACTAGGAATGGTCTGCTAGGATAGCAAGTTTAGTACTTACCCACAACAATCTGCTGCAGTGAGTGTCGGTACTTTAATTATACAAGTATTTTTGTGGTGGGAGGGGTGTTAGTAAAGCTGGAAAAACAGCTATTATAAGTGGTGCTAGTTTTCACAAGTCAGATAATTTTTATTATCCTTGATGGAATGGATCTCGATGAAGAAAAGTGCCTGCTTTGATCTTTACATCACAAATGTTTTTATATAACATTGTTAAAATTTAATAATTTTATGTACATGCTCTATTAAAATGGCTATAACACTAAGTCTTAAAATTCATTCACTTTTCAAAGTAAAGAGGAGATTGTATTTATGAAGTGATGTCTGAAAACATTTTGTTTACTTTAGCAGGACATTTCGGAAGCAGTATCTTCAAGGAAAACTACACAAGCAGTGTATATTGCTTATGAAAAACTTCATGGAAAGAAAGACAAGCTCACAATAAGTTCCCTTCCAGAAGTGTGAGATCTGAAAATGAGAGCCAACACTTTACACAGGTGTGGTTTAAGCACCATAGTGGTTTCCCAGATTGCAGGTGATTATTGGAAGTTGCAGCGAGGTGGCTCTTCTGGGATATGTATTTATTTAATGGCATTTGTTTACTGGGAAAGTCAACTGGACCAAGAAGAACCCATTTTCAGTGGTGGCTCAGGGAGAAAAGCTCCACATATAGCAATACAGATGAGAGTACATAGTATAGGACAGTAAATGAAGCATGACGCATTGTATAAAAATACAGAAAATGCATTATACACACAAGTAGTATAAAAATAAAATCAGGGTGCATAGTACAAACACTACAAAAGCATCACTGAACAACAGTAAAAAAAGAATACAAACTGAGGCACAGGTATTAGTTAAATCTGTCCAATTACAATTCAAGGCACATTATAAGAATAATACAGATAATAGTTTAGGCTGTCCAAGTACAAGGTGCTCTTTAGTGTGAACAGGTTAAGTATAAAATAAATGTATGAAGGGGATAGTAAGAACAAATAGAAAGGCATATGAAGTTAGGTGATAGCTGCTTGAGGTAAAGAACAGTTACAGATCTTTTTGGAGAGAAGATGTGTGTAGAGGGTGGCTTCAAAGGTGGTAAAACATTGAATTAATAGAATGCATGAGGGTAGGCTGTTCCAATGTTTTTGCCATGATCCAAGAATATACTAGCTGACCAAATGGTAATTTGGGTTAGTAAATTTGAAGAAGGTGTTGGTTTTTAGATCTTAGGGGCTGATTTGGGCTGTAATGAATGAATAGGGACTTTAGTGCAGGACAATCTTATGGTTTATTAATTAGTTTATGTGTGCTAGTTAGCTGAAGATAGGTTAAGTAGTGGGGGAATTTGAGACAATGTAATTTGCTTAGAGCAGTGCAGTGGTGGGTAGAATGATGACTGTTTGTCGCAAATTTAGCAATCTTGTTGTAGCATGTTTTTCGTTTGGTTTTCAGGGAGGAATTGAGGTTAGTTATCAGTGGAATACCGTAAACTAGGGAAGGAAGTAGGTAGGATGAGGAAAGAACTTGTTTTGTGGGGAGAGAGAGGAACATATTGTGTCTATAGAGTAGTCCAACTTTTCTATGGATCTTAGTAATATTGTTATGCACATGGGGATTGAATTTGAGGTTTTCATTGATTATTACCCCTAAAAGTTTTGTATGGGTAACTAATTCGATTTTAGTGGAGTTAAGAGAGAATATATTGAAAAGGGATTTGTCAAGCGGTGTGTTTTTCTTGGGAGTGAAAATCATGAGTTTGGTTTTATTGGGGTTTAGGGAAAGGTGATTATTGTAGAGCCATGTCTTTACAGTGGTAAATGCAGTTTGGGTGATCTGCTATAGTAGAGCTGGGTTATCAGCATTACAGGTTATAGCTGAGCCATCTGAATACTGCACTAGGGTCCCTTGTTGGATAGTTTGATCGAGATTATTGATAAACATGTTAAACAGAAGCAGTCCTAACATTGAGCCTTTGGGGGACACTGGTGAGGTTGTGAATATAGGGAGATATGGAGTTTTGCCATTTGACAGCATGTTCCCTGTGGGAAAGGTAGTTTTTAAACCAATTAAGAGCGGAGGTTGAAAGTCCTATGTTGGTAAGTTGAGAGAAAAGGATGGTGTGAGAGATGATATCAAATGCTTTAGAAAGGTCCAAGAATAATGCAGAGAGAATGTTCCCTGAGTCATTAGCTCTGCTGTCTTCATCTAGGAATGATATTAGGGCAGTAGCGGTGCTATGTCCTGGTCTAAAGCTGTGCTGTGTATGGGAGAGGATCTGACTTTTTAGGAGAAAATGTACGAATTGCTTATGAATGTATTTCTTCTTGATATGTGTTTTAATTTAATTTTGTACAGCAAAACATGAGTTGCAATGTGTCATTTCAAGGGTAAAGACAAACGTACTAATGAACAGAATCTGCTGAAATAAACTGAAGTGATTTTTTGAGCCAATTATGTTCATTTTTTTTTGGGGCAGGAAACCAGATGGAACCATGCCTCCCGACTGTCCAGAATTTTGCATATTTCACAGATTTTTGTCTCATACTTTTGGACTGTTCTTCATAAAATTGAAGTCACTAAATAATGACAGTTTGAGTTTCAGACTTGTACTCTTCAGGGAGTATATGTTAAAGCAAAATGTGTTGGAAGTGCATGCTAAAGCAAAATGTGTTATTCTAGCAACTTTCTGGCACATCATTGAGAATTGAAGTCTCTAAATAATGACAGACATTTTGAGTTTCAAGCTTATATTCTTTGGGGAATACACGTTAAAGCAAAATGTGTTATTCTAGCAGCTCTTAAAATCTGTTATGGATCTTGGGCATTTGTCCTCCCGTCAGTTTTGTCTTTATGCAGAATTCTTTCTCTAACAGTTTGAGTGGTATAGATATAACTGTGTGCAGCATAGCTCTGAACCTCTGAAATGTAGAAGAAATTGATACTATTTGTTCAACTTCCATATGGGAGTACACAATGAATTTAATATCTTACCATAGAATTATAGTGAGAACTGTACAGAAGGGCAATGGCATTCAGTGCTGTTGAATGTGATACTAATTTATTTGTCATGGAAATATGATGGATTAGTAAGTACATGTGGTAGAACAAACTAAGTGTGTGCACTTTTAATAATGCATGCTGCTCAGATTAACCTGAGTGCATGAGAGATGTGCTTTGCAGGTACCACTCCTCAATGGTGTGTTCATACTGCATGCATAGTGATTTCACTACACATTTTGTACACTGAGAAGCTACTTTCTGCAGTTTTCTATGAATGCTACCTAAAAACTTTGTGTACCATACTTGAGCTTCACTGGTTTTATCAAAACACTGCACTTCATTTACTTGTAACTTCATGTATATGACTCTCAGCATGCATTATCTTGTCCCTTCCCACAGAAATGCAGTCCTGTCTTGACTTTTATCTACTTGTGAGTTGCATATAACTATGTCCATTTCCTTATTTGTACATGGGTGTATACCATGGCTCTTTTTCCTTCTCTGTAAAGCTTAATGCAGATGTTCATGGATCTCATTCTAAGTAACTGATTGTCAGTTACAGATGCAGGATCCTTGACATCAATTGAGCGACATTTACAAAACTGATGAAAAGCTTTTTGGTATTCCTAAGTGAAGTGATTCAGGGAAGGAGACAATGTGTCTTAGTCTTGCTTTCTATTATGAATACAAAGGAAACCTGTGCAGGGAGATGAGGTCTCATTCCAGGGATCCACAAAGCCTGCCATGGAAGGAAAGCTTCACTTAGTTCATTGTGTTTGGTTGTGTCAGTGAAGATTTTTCTGAACATGCTGCATATGATCCATTCTGTGACAACCCATGCAGTGCAGAGTCTATGCCTAGTTAAAACTGTGTGCTAAAATCTGGATATTTGACCACAGGTATCCTGGTAATGACTCCTTTGCTCATATTGATGCTATTCCAGAAGTTCTAGGGGGTGGTCCCACATACCTCTGTGCTGTTCACTGCGTGTGCAAAGTACTGGTTTTGTGTGAAACTCCTACAGCGAAGAATGTATTCTCTTCATTAATTCAAGCCTTTATAGAATGTTCTTACTTTAATAAAATAATTATATATGAAGCTTGTTCTCGATTTGGTAACTATGTTTTATCTCACACATATGAAACAGTATATCAGCATATGTATCTGGGTATTTAAAAAAATATGTTCTACAGTAACATACACATTGCACAAGAGGAAGAGAAAATTCTCTGATGAAATTTTAACTTAATCTAAAATGCAGTCTTTGGAGATGTGGACAGTGTCAATAACTTATCTTGGTGAATTCTTGTGTGAGAGTAGAAGATTCCAGAACTGATGCTACAGTACAGTACAACTGAGGATTCTGTTCTTCTGAAGAAATGTCAGACATACAGTCTCTAACAGTTAGGCCCACCTGCTGCTGAGTTGGAAGCAAACGTGAAGGTGTACAATATTGTTGACCTTGTCTCTGATAATTGTGACTTAGTAGTGTAAGAAAATGTAAATTAAATAAACAAATAAAATCTTCTTATACAAAGGATGTATTGAAATACTGTGGTGGCTATCATCAGCCCTTTTATTTTAGATTACTTTCAGGTATTACGAGCACTTTATATACATGCTTTACAAATGTGAAAATCAGACTGATCAGAACAGGTTCATTAATTCAGAGTACAACATGTTTGCTGACATGTACCAGAAGTTAAGAATACAATAAGACTGCCATGGACGATCCTGCAGTGAATTAAATGCTATCCATACCTTGATTTGATTTAAGCTTATGAATTTCCACTTAAAAGTAATAGGTTGTTACTTCTTTTAATTTATTGTTACAGAATATACAACTTTTTTATAATTTCCTATCATTCCTAAAACTTAAAGATTCCCTACTTTAATGTATAGATCCCATTTTGAGCTTTACCCTTGCACTTCTTAATGAAAAATGGTAACTTTAAATTGTCTGTCTACTGGGAGAGGTCTGATCAGGTTATCAGGTTGACAGTTATTGGATTTCAGAACTTTATCCATTACCTGCGACATGTGATACTGAATGGTTTGTATTTGATTGGTTACTAGGTGTCTTTTTCACCACACATTTTTTTTGTCAGCTTCTCATGAGTAAGGAGTGTCATTCTAACCAAACTTTTTTCTGGCTTAAGCCCTAGTATCCAACAGCAACCTGAAATCAATGATTCGTGCATCTTATACCAGTTAGAATGCACAAACATGTTACATGGTGAATGGCATGCTCACAGTAATTTATGCTGCCTGGTGGGACACTTCCTCTACGGTAAATTCCAGCATCATTGCAGTGTACCTAAGAGCCTTCCCGTCTCAGTATGGGTAAGGTGGCATTAGCCACTCATTCCCAGTATCTGTAGATGTCACCAGTCCATCTAGGATTGTGTGAGTCTCAGTCAGGGCTTCATGGTTCTGTACCGTAGAGCCAATAGTTCTACTTGACATTGCCAAAAGCTCCCAAAAATGTCTGAAAAATGTGTTATGGTCATGGTTAATTAAGCTCTAACTATTGCTTCAGTCTATGGCTTTTGAATATGTTAGTTTGTTCTGTGTCAAGGGATTTATTTTGCACAGAACAACAGTCTGGCTTTGAAGGCTCATATCTAAAAACAGTGTAGATGAACTGCGAATAATAATGAGAGGGCTGTGCTTTTGGGGATTCTGTAAGATAAGATATAGGTTAAATGTGTTTTTTGTAAGAAGAGGTTAACAGGGTACAAAAGTTATTCTGTAGGAACAATAATGTAAAAAAAATGTTGTTACCAAATTTAATATGCAATATGTATAATTGTGCCTTTGTGGGTTGTATAGTTTTCTTTAGTAAATATTTGGCAATCACAGTAGCAGAGGGTACCTGATGATACAGAAATAATAAACACAAAATAAATATGCTCTGTGGTCCTACTTAAAAATGCATCAAAACATTTATTTTTAGCATTGGTTCTTGCAGTGCTTATGCTCTGGTACAAGCATACAGTGCACAGTTATGGAATTCTGTACTTTAGTAGTGTGTTGTGGAAGATCTCAATTTGCTAGGGAAATGTCCACAGCAGAGGTGCCAAGGTGACTGAACTTTGAGGGAATATTAATTCCATCACATACATTCTTCTTGTAAAATCTTTCTACAGTAGAGTCTTTCCAAAATTTTTGACATTTACCTTATTACTTTTAGAAAAAAAGTTGTCCTTGTCCAAGAACCATATTAAAATTGTACAAAACAGTTTGTACATACAAAACTGGATTCTAAACCACTGGAAAGCAATTTACTCTAAAACTAAAATACAGCATAAGATTCACAGAATGTTCTCAGAATGTCTAAGCTTGACAAAATCTGACTCTAGCACAAGTTATTTCAGAATCCATAGTTAAAGGACATATTTATTTGCATGATATAGCTTTTCTTTTTAAATGACACAGATATCTTAGAAGATGCTCTAACACCGACAAATGACTAGTGCCCAAGTCACGGATTAAAATTCAATGCCAAGAAATGCATCATAGTCCCTTTTAGGAAAACTGCCACCTAGGCTAATTAGTTCATCAATAAGACACCCAAAGATCTGACCTTTTATTCAGGGATATGGGAACATATGTAGACAGTAATCTGGCCTTTTACCAACATGTGGCCAAGAAAGGAATAAAACCATTCTATGCTGCTCTACCTATAAGTAAGGGCATGACATCCAGGTCCAATGAAGGCATACTACCACTTTATTCAATCATTGCCAGACTCATCATTGAGTTTAATGCCCACTTCATGATGTAACTGACCAGACATATGTAACAGTCAGAACAACTACAAAGATTCCTTACCAGGGAAATCTAGGGTAGAAACACACTGCTCTATATAGATAACCTTAAAGCCATATCTCTATACTCCTACAGCTTACTGAGAGATGAATTATGCCTGGCATACAATGCATCCTTGGATCCAATTCTGATGGATGTTTTGCACATATACAAAATGAACAGCATCGCAACCACTAGATACAATGATTTAAAATTTGTTTGTGACATATATGCCAAATGTTGGCAAAACAGATAAGTGTCTCAGCATATTCCTATGCTTTGGAACAGGCTCCCATTCATGTAAAACATAGTCCATCCCAAACCCTATTTAAGCATAACCTTGAATAAATATTGGGAAATAGTAAAATCAATCCAGGTCAGGGTCCCCATGTTTCTTTTCAATAATATTTTGATTAAGATTTAAAAAAGGTATGACAATTCATAAAAGAAAAAAAGAGACACATTTTTGAACAAATGAACCACTTAAATTGAAAAATGTTGTGACAATAACTTAAAATAAAATAAAACTATTTACAAAGGTGTCTACTTAAACAAAAGTCGTTCAAAATATACTACTATTTCATATCACGTTGCAATCAAGTTTCTCAAATATCTCTATAACTTCTAACTAGAAGTTGTAGTACAAAGTCATTCTTTCAGTTCTCATGTTGATTGTAGAAAGTTCCAGTTGAGAATCATTAAGTGTAATATTTCTAAATGATTTAATCGATGGAGAAGTCTCACTCTTCCAGTTCCTAGTAATTAATTTAGGTGATAAAGCTAGTAAAGTCCATAAAAGTGAATGTTTTGATCTAAGAACACATTTAGGCATTGGAATATTAAACAAAAATCAAAGATTTAGTTTGAATTTTATCATTAAAAACAGTTTTTTTAAATCAATTTTCCCAAAACGATTTGAGCAATTTACAATTGTAAAACATGCTTCCAATTTACTTTCAATTGTAATTTACATTTCCAACACTCAGTATCTTGCTTTAACATTAATTCCATTTTATGAGAAGTAATAAAGGTCCTATGTATAAATTTCCAAGAAAATAAACTTCCATTGCAATGAAAGAATTGTCTGCTTTGAAGAAATTAACATCAATGTTTTATCATTTTCACTAGGAGGATGATTATTTATTGATCCATAATAATCCCAGAATTATATTTATAATACAATTTTTGGATTTTTGATTACTTTATATATTTTAGATAGGTACCCTTTTCCTTTTTTTCTTTGGTTTCCTGTAATAATCATACATTCTATAAATTTGAAGATAGTATCTTTAATAGGTATATGCATTATCTCTAGTTTACTTATAATATACTACTTTAAAGTTTGTATGTCTAACCACATTTCACTACTTACAGTACATCATATTTTCTGATAATGTATTTCATAGAAAAAACTTTTCCAGAGTCCATTAGTTTATGCCAATAAATTAATTTTTCCCATAAATATAGTCATTTTAGAGACATCAGAGGTGTTGATGTTATTCTCTGTAGAAGCTATAGGGTATAATAGAATTGACCATGCTCTAAATTCTGGGATGTATTTAGAACATATATGTTTATTTTAATTCTCCAAAACATATTCCCTTACCAACCAGTGAAAATGATTGGATAATATTTTACTAAATTGAATAGGCAAAGAGTGATTTGATTTTAACCAAATACATTCCTGTATTTGTTTTCACCTAGAAGAATAAGAAGGATTTAACCATAATGGTATTGTCTTAATAATGGAAAATAAAGCATACATTTCTATATCTGGAAGGCCAGTTCCACCAGCTGTCCAGTCTTTTAGGTGATGATTTAATTTTATCCTAGGTTTATTAAGATACCATAAAAAGTTTAATATTCGTTTATTAAATTGATATATACATTTTCTAGAAAGAGAAAGAGAAATAACTTGTATAAGATATAATATTTTTGGAAAGACAAGCATTTTAATTAAGAAAAGCCTATCCCCCATTGTAAAAAAAATATTCCAACTATCCATAAGTTGTTTTATTTTATTTAAGATATTGGTATAATTAATTGTTAATGTTTTAATATAATTTGATAATTTAATCCCTAGAAACTTAATTTTTATTATCTAGAACTATATATTTGGAAAACTTCTTATCCATATTTTTCTTATTACTATAATATAATAAATATTTTAGTTTTATTATCATTAAATTTAAGGTCAGAAATCTTTTGGAAGACTCCCATTGTCTCAAAGCTTGTAACAAACTGCCATCCCATAATCATTCAAGGTTAACAGAATATCATCTGCAAACACTGAATTTTAGAATGTAAATGATTACTAAAGTATATACCTCTGATATTTGTGTTCAATCTCATACAATTCACAAATTAACTAAATAAAAATGTAATTTAAATTTAATTTAATTTAAATTGAATAAAGCAAATAATAATAATAGAGGCAATGGACATCCTTGCTTAGTACTTTTGGTAATTACAATTGGTCTAGATGTATATTATCTACTCTTTGCATAAGCTAAAGAATTTTTATAAAATAAACTAATTAATTTTTTAAAATCTTGTGAAAATCTATATTCTTCCAGGGCTAGCACTAAATAATCCCACTGATCTAAAGCAAAGGCACTATAAATGTCTAGACTTATTAGAGTCAAGCTTCCCTTTGTAATATTAATATTAGCAAGTATTCTAAGAGCTCTTTTAATATTATCATATGTGTTTCTATTCAGTAGACAAACTTACAGACATTAATATAGTCAATTATTCTGAGAGCTCCTTTAATATTATGGTATGTGTTTCTATTTAGTAGACAAAACCAGTTTGATCTTCATCAATCAGCAAAGGCAAAAACTGTCTAATTCTGTTAGCATATATTGCCATAAAAATCTTATAATCAACATTTAATAGGGACATTGGTCTATAAGATGAGCATTCTTTTCCATCATTGTCCAGCTTTAATATTGGAGAAAGTAATGTATATTTCCATGATGGAGGAATATATTTGCTTCTTTAGCCAATGCAAAGACTCTTGATAATATTGCCAAGGCTTCTTTAGGTAATAATTTATAAGTCTTTAGAATAATACCATCAATCCCAGGTGCTTTTATTTAATATTAATTTATTAACTTGAAATTTAAGTTCTAATACTAAAATTGGCTTATCTATTAGCTTTATTTGGTCTTCAATTAACTTATTTTTGATATGTTTCATAAAAAGGATTTTATTATCACTTGTGGTTCTAGTACTGGATCATAAAAGTTAATTGAATTAAAGTGTATTTTAAAGGCCTCTAAAATACCTTCTAAATCTGAAACCTTTTCCATAGTTGCAGGAATATAAACTTATTTTATCTGATTAGATTTAATAATCTTCTTTGTTCTGTTTACTAATCTATGTTGGTTTTTAGGATTCATAGAATAAGAGCTCATTTTAATATTCTTTAAATTAACCATAGTTTTATAATGTAATGTCTCTAAATATTTTAATTCATCTCATCAAGATCTTTTGTTAGTTTTTATTACCTTTTTGCATATATAACTTTAGTTTGTCAACCTTCATTTGTAACTCTAATAATTCTTTATCCCATTGTTTTGTCTTATTAATATGCCAGGATAGAACTTTGGCATATAGATAAGATTTTAAAGAATCCCATACATATATCTCAGCTATACCCTCTGTTAAATTTACATTTATAAAGGACTGAATTTCCTTATTATAAAATTCCTTAAAATATTTTAGGTTAGTTATATACAATAGAATTTTACTAATAGAAGAACTTTGTTTTGCATTTGTTTTAAATCAAATGCAAATGCATTGTAATCAAATAGTGGACATGTGACAACTTTATCTATTTTTTTAGTATTTCACTTGAAATATATACTCTATCTATTCTAGACTGGGTACCATGTTGATGTGAATAATGTGTAAAAAATAATGAATTTGCATCTGTGGATTCATTTACAGCCTTAATATTAAACATATCTATAAAGTCTATTAATGCCTTGGGAGATGCTGATTTACTATGCTTATTTGTTGTGTGTATCACTGTCATTCAATATACAGTAAAATTCTCCAGCTAAAATTATACTCCCTTTAGTATGTTGTATAATTTTCTCAAATTGTTGCTTAACCAGTTTAACTCCTAACCCAGGAATCCAATAAAGGTTTATCAAAGTGTATATTTTTCTGTTTATTTCCAAAGATACTAGACAAAACATCTCAGATCTATCATTGTATACATTTTTTATTTTAGGCATTAATACAGAATTTTTCCATAAAATTGCAACACCTCTTTTTTGTTTATAATGCGAGCTAACAAGTACTTAATAGTTGCTAGTATTACATCTATTAATGATTTCCTGTAATAAATGTGTCTCTTGTAAAAATACAACTTGGGCATTAAACATTTTTAGATATTTTCTTTAACTCCTCCTTCTGCAACTGTTATTCAGACCATTAACATTGATAGAAACACACTTCATATACAGTGTATCAGTATTCAGACCATTAACATTGATATAAATATACTTCATATATAACGTATCAGTATTCAGACCATTAAGAGTGATAGAAATGCACTTCATATATAATGTATCAGTACAAGTATAATTAGCCATATGCTCTAAACAATATAGTAAAAGAAAATATGAATGAAAATGATTGTATATGTTTATCAAACAAGCTGAAGTTATTAATGTTCATAGACACCAAATTATATGTAATTAAATATTGAAATATTAAACATTTAAATAAAACATAGCCCACACACTCTCTGAGGTTTAAGACCCCATGTTTGAATAGTAACTCTATTCAAGATTTCCGTCTAAAGACTCTTCCCAAGTCAGACCTCTTCTCTAGCTATTTGAGATCACATTTTATACAGAAAATTACTTATTAAAAAAAAATTAATATCCACAGTTAATCTGCAATTCACTTAAAGTATAACACAACTATAAAAATATATTAAAATATGTACATATAATCTTATATATTACTAACTGAGATGGCATAGGTTTACATATGCATGTGTGTGCATAGAGTGATGTGAGTTCAAAAAAGAATACAGTTAGTATATCTTTACTAATAGACGTGTACAACATGAATCCCATTCAACATTCAAGAACCATGTTACTAACAACCTTAAACATCATTGTGATGTATGACAAATGAACCCATAAAATAAAAAGGATGGTATGTTAAGTAAGCCTAAAAAAGTAGACTCTTGTAACCTAGCAGTAAATTTCCATTGATATTGTACAGTTTAAAAACGCTGCTTGTGCTTATATTATGAAGCAAAGTGTGGATTAACTAATTAAGTAGCTCTTTCACCTGAAATAGCAAAATATCCAAGGTGTCATTTTATTTATTAAGTAGTTACCTAAAGCAGCAACAAAAAACATTACTTTAATTATAAATGTGTTTTATTTCAAACATGAATCATAATCCTATTTTAGTATTTATCTGACAGGGGTTTAACCATTAATAATTGACATGTCATTTAACAAGAATCTGATGAATACAAATCCTCACTTCCAGAATAAATTGAACATTGAAAGAATTTAAAAAGATATAGAGATGCCAAGAAAAAAGTAATGTTCATTACAAAGATTATAATTCTGTCATGTACAAATGAAAGCCCTCACCTTTCTCTCTCTCCCCACCATTTGTATAAACAATGCATTAGTAATCCCTACCTTACTTATATAATATCTCAATAGATACAAGTATTTATGTCTGAGGAGATGTATATCTGTATGAAATAATAGTATATTAAATTGTACCTGTGAAGCATCTCCCTCTCTCTCTCTCTCTTTATATATATATATATATATATATATATATATATATATATATATATATGGGTCTACTGCTTTTCATCAAATACCACGTATTCGAAAAAGAGCAGTAGACCTCTCAGTTATGCGAAAGTGCACTTATTCGAAAGTGCACTTTCACGAACTCAGCTTCTACGAATGGATTGCACCACAGTGGAGGACAGCAGGAAAACATGCTATGTCCTCCACTGTGGTGCGGTAGTTACGGACCTTAGGGTTATAGCACAAGTCGTGGTAAGGGGATAGCCCTACTAGCTATCCCCTTACCATGACCCGTGCCCTAAACCTAAGGTCCGTGACTACCGCACCGCAGTGGAGGACAGGCTATCCTCCACTGTGATGTGGTAGTCATGGACCTTAGGGTTAACCCGCTGGTCATGGTAAGGGGATACCATGACCCGCGCCCTAACCCTAAGGTCTGTAACTACTGCACATTAGTAGTAGCCCATTTGCTGAAGCGTGTTTTGAAAAAATGCACTTTCGATTAAGTGCACTTTCGCGTAACCCAGGGTCTACTGTGTGAGTTCGAAGTGTATTTCCGAACTTAAACAGTAGACCCATATATATATATATATATATATATATATATATATCTATATATAAATACACATATATTTATAAGCAAGTATTAAGTTAACTTCTCTTCCATGTTGTTTTAAGCCTAACCTGTTTCCCTCAAAAGTAAGAATCAAATTCTGTATCTGTGAGGTATAGACCTTCATCAATATGCCATGTCCCAATTCATATGCCAATGGATATTTATGAAATGTAATAAGGTTCTTTATCCTGTCATTAAAACCTCTATAAATGTGTGTAGCTGTATCTGTCTGTGGTAATTGTGACTTTTTCAGAGATTGCAACCCCCCCCCAAACATCAGTGAATGTGGAGATAATGATTTCTGCAGGGGGAAAAAGCAAGGCCACACACTAGCCTTAAAGAACTCTACAGATGTCAGTATTTCTATTTGTAGAGTGGGCTAATGTGCTACAATTAATATTCCAGATTTTACAAAAGATATGTATCTATCAGTGCTTGAACTGAAATAGGCTTTTATACTTCATATAACATTAATAATATATACATATCTTTATGTAAAAGGTAACAGCAATCCATCTTAATGCATCTAAAATACATCATAAAGTGAGAGTGAAGGACGATTGTCATTCACATCTTATTTTCATATGTCATAAAACACATACTTTTAAAGTTTTCTATGTTTTGAGTAAAAGATTCCTTATAAATTTCCATGCACCTTGGTAACATAACAACATTATGTATCTTACTCTTTAGACATCATCAGGAGTACAGTTTCAAATGTCTGTGTGTGACTGCTATCAAGTTGTAACCTTTATGTCTTTAATTACTATCATTACTGGCCATAGCCAGTTAGCATTGTCATCTCACAGCAAGAGACTTTCCAGTTCGATTCTCGGCTGGAGCACCTTCTGTGCAGAGTCTGTATGTCCTCCCTGTGGTCGAGTGAACTTTAAAGGCATGCAGGTAGGTGTGTGTGTGTGTGAGTGGGTAAGCCTTCTTTGAAGGTTGGGCACCGGACTGGCAACTCAACACAGTAAAAATCCACTACCAATCATAAGCGGACTGGTGATCCGCTGTAGTGACCCCTAATCGGGAAAAGCTGAAAGGCATGTTTTTACTATGACTTTAATTACTCTCATTATGTTTTAAGTGTCAGTCTCCAATCTTTCAGTAACAATCATTAGACTTGAGGGATCCAAAAAGACAAATTCAGAACTTAAGTCAGACTCTATGATATCTCTGTGCATCAGAGACAGCTGAGAAATAAATATTTTATCTAGGCAGCATAGTTTTCAACTTTCAAGACTTTCACAAAATATCTATGCCCTTGACTCACATCTGTATCCCACTGCAAACATAACTATAACTTTCCAGCAATTAATTAACAATACCTGAAGTCAATAACAAATGGCAGACACTCTATTTATACAGTGATGTCTGAAGTCAATAATGTACAGCAAACACTAATACTGTGATGCCTGAAGTCAATTACAAATGGCAGACACTCTGTTTATACTGTGATGCCTGAAGTCAATAATGTATGGCAAACACTCTATTTTCTAATTTGATATCCTTGGTAATATTAGCATCAATACAAAATCTATTATTTTATCTACCCTCTCAAACCACAAAACCAAATAAATAAATAAATAAATAAATAAATAAGTAAATAAATATGTATCTTTAAGCCCCCGATCTTCCAGAATTTGCAGCTTCATCACAGTATTTTAACTTCATAGAATATTTAAGTTAAAGGTAAATATCACTTTAAATGCTGTCAAACCAAGACTGGCTTGTTTGTAACCTTTGACACTGAATTTGATAGCATTACACTGCCTCCTGGTTTCCCCTTGACCATCCACACAATCAGAAGACAGTCCACAAGCCAAAGATGAGAAGAAAAAGAAAAGAAAAAAAAAAATCTTCAAGCTCACAACCTCGGCAGGAAGTGCAGAGACAATCTGAAGAAGAAAACAGTCCAAAAATGACACCTGTTATAGCTCAAGCTCATCTCCAGTTTTGAAAGGAAAACCAACTAATTTGCAAAATCTAATTAAGGGAAACTAATCCATACAAAACAACTTCTAAAGCGCAACTCACTATACACAAGAAACACCCTCCAAGCCATCACCATCACTAAAACCTCATAACTTCAAACATACAAGAAAACAAGTTAATAAAACAAAAAAAAAACATATTGCCCACAACTTCACTCAAGCAGCAAACACATATCACTATCATCCAATGCTCAGTCAAACATACTTCATTTCCTGTGTTGCATTTACTGCATTTCCTGTGTTGCACTTATTTTAAAATTGTTTTTTTCTTAAAACTTGCATTTTACCTGACTCTGGCCTGGCACTCAAGTGTGGGGTAATGTATTGCACTGTTCTAACTTGTTGCTACTTGTGTATCTCTGCTATCTTTAAACAAAACAAAAAACAAAACAAAAAAAAATCTTGCTTTTTTCCCACTTTCTGAAATTTAAAAAAAAAAGTTGTTTTGGCGTCTTTTCAGACTTGTTGGCTGTTGGTGAAGCACCCACCAAGAGGAGAAAATGCTGAGAGAAGAAAGGAGCCACTTTTGAGATTTTAAGTATTTTTCTTCAGATTATTTGTTAAGATTTCTGCATTGCCGCCTACTTTTTGGCATTTTCCAGCTTGCTAAACTTGATATCTTTATTAGAAACTGTATTTAGAACACATCTAGACATTGTTTATTGCATTTCCTGTGTTGCACTTATTTTAAAATTGTTTTTTTTCTTAAAACTTGCATTTTACCTGTCTCTGGCCTAGCACTCAAGTGTGGGGTCATTTATTGCACTGTTCTAATTTGTTGCTACTTGTGTATCTCTGCTATCTTTAAACAAAACAAAAAAAATCTTGCTTTTTTCCCACTTTCTGAAATTTTTAAAAAAGTTCAGTTACAGATTTGCTGTTCTGAACTGTTTGTAAGTTTCTTGGAGGCCATTGCTTGCTTGGGCTAAAGGGAAGTCTCTGTGTTAATCAGTGACAGTGATAAACACTGAACAGCCTGCCTGCCCCTGTGGGAGTGGTTACTGCCTAGAAACTGTAGTTTTATTGGCCATTTTGGGTCAATTCCAAACTCCTTGATCCCCCTCTCTTAAAACCCTCTTTTGCGTGTTTTTGCGCATAGCGCAGCATCGGACAGCACCGCTTAATCAGGTTTAAACTATTCCCGGCTCCACAAAGTCTGCTCTTCACTATTTCCCTTAGAACTGTTCCAAATCTCAAAGTAAGCACTCTATTTTCCTTCTAAAACCTAGCAGTAGCTAGGATAAGTGTCTTATAAGTAAGCACTAATAAACTAAAGAACTACACCCTCTTATACTCCCTTCAAGTACTTGGCTCCCTATTGGTCCTTTTTGATCAAGTCAAAAAGTAATTTCTTATACTATTCTGGCATGTCCAAAAGTCAGTTTCAGGTTTACTCTCCAGTCCAGCTGGTGAATATGGGAATCTTGAGGCAATGTTGCAACTGCCTTATGTACACAGACCACCCTCTTCTCTTCCCAACAAGCTCAAATATATGTGAGAGATGCAACTATATAGCCAAACTGGAGGCTGAGCTCTCTCAACATAGTACTGGCACGGTCAGTCTGGAGGAGAAGGTAATCACACACACCACAAATCCAGTCTCACATAGACCTATTGCAACAGCAAACCAAACACATAAACACACAAAAAAATACTCGGAGGCTCTAAATAAAAATCTGCCCAAGCAACAGAGACCTCCAAAGCAGACATCCAAGCAACTGCTACCCCACAACAATACCCACGTATCACATAGTTCACAAAGTCAGTGAGCCACACAGTCACAGCTCTTAAGGCTAAACAACACACCTAATACACTTGTAATAGATGACTCTATTTTCAGACACACTGACGTCCCTCTCACCAGACTGAACAAGGAGAAGGTCATTGTAAGCTGCCTGTCAGGTGCCAGGATCCAGCACATAACACAAGCACTCAGGTCACTCCAAAGCAAGTACAAATATGACTCCATCATTGTCCATGCCGGTGTGAATGACCTGAGATGTACCTCCCTGGATTACATGAAAAGAGACATAGAGGAGCTCTCTGATCATGTGTCCCAGTCCGGTATGACCCTGACCTTGAGTAGCATCTTACCCTCACCAAGAATGATACCACAGTATAAAGACCAAATGATCAATTTCAACAACTGGCTAAAGTATTGGTGGCACTCAAAGGGGATCCAGTGTCTGTCAGCCTGGGATGACATGCTTGACAAGCCACGTTGCTTCTCTGGGGATGGCTTGCACCTGTTACCCCTGGGTTTTCGAATACTGACCAAGGCCCTTGCCACCCCCATAGTGCCTTTTTTAGGCAAGGCTCAAAAGACAAACCCACCTCCTTAGACAACACAAGGAAAAAGAAACTAAGGGTAATGCTGCTCAATGCCAGAAGTCTAAACCTCAAGATCCATGCACTCGAGGCTCTCCTCAGTATGGAGAATATCGATATCTGTGCAGTAACAGAAACCTTGTTCAAGGCTCCCGAGAGCACCCCAGCACTACCAGGCTATACTTCATACCATGCTTTTTGGCCCCAAAACTCAGACCGAACCACAAGAGGAGGGGGAGTATCCATATTCATCAAAGATACCCATACCTCCAGGCTAGTGGCACTGCACGAAGCATCTGAGACCATCCATGTGCAACTAACAGTGGGCAAAACTGCCTTCCAGTTTGTAGCCTGCTACAGACCACCCTCCCAAACTCAGGAACCCCACTCGGCTTTCCTGAAGACACTGGAGAATATGAAGGTCTCCAAACACCATTATATTGGGTGACTTTAACTACTCAAACATAGACTGGGAGCACTACTCAAGCCCCAACACCCTAGCCCAACGGTTCCTAGAATTTATAAACTCAAATGCTATGGAACAACTGGTCACCACTCCCACAAAAGGGGAAAACATATTGGACTTGATCATCACCAACATGGGGACTCTATGTTCCATACCAGAGGTATACCCCTCATTGGTAAGATCTGACCATAAATTAATCACTATGGGCATCCATATCCCATCCCCACCCCCAGCAAAGGAAACCACGGTCAAAAACTTCTCAAAAGCAAGCTTCCCACTTCTCAAAACCAAGGTGGAATCCTTCAAAGCCCCAGGGCCAGTGGAAAATATGGCCCAATTACAGAATCCTTTACAAATGCATTCTATGGATACCTACAGGAATGCATGGATCGTGCTATCCTAAATAAAATCAAGACACACTCCTCCAAAGGCTGGAGACCTGTCTGGTGGACCCCAGCCATAAATAAGCTGTACAACAGAAGGAGGAAGCTACTACATGATAGAGCAAAATCCCTGAAAAGGAAGGCAACTCTGATCAGTACTAGCAAGAAACTACGATCCCTCATAGAATCATCTAAGGCTAGCTTTGAAAGAAAAATTGCACAAGATGCTAAAGATAATCACAAGGCTTTCTTTAGTTATGTCAGAAACCTGGGTGGAAACTCCCAGATATGCTCTGAGTTAGTGCAAAATGACAAAAAATACACTGAACCCACAGACATTGCCAACATCCTGGCAGACAGGTTCAGTGCAAACTTCTCCCCCCCCCAAATGAGCAAATGACTATCCCAACAGAGTGTAGCCTCCCTGACATCACAGATGCACAGGTGAGAGCTGCCCTCTCCAAAGCAAAAAACACAGCATCAATGGGACCGGACGGTGTCCCGGGCTCCGTTTCACATGAGCTCCAAGAAGAACTAAACCCTCACTTAAAATCACTGTTCAGTCTCAGCCTTACAACAGGATATGTACCCAAAGAATGGCATACAGCAACAGTGGTCCCACTCCATAAAGGTGGTGCCACAACGGACCCTGGAAACTATCGCCCTATAAGCCTAACTAGCCTGGTCTGCAAAGCTATGGAGCGTATCATCATGGAACTCATAAACAAAGACATTGGGAACCTCCAAACACAGGATCCTACCCAATTCAGCTTTGTTAAGGGCAGATCTTGCCTCTTGAACCTGGTCAATTTCTTTGAAACAGTCACTAAGGCCATAGACGAAGGGAAGGTAGTCCACACAGCCTACCTTGACCTTGCAAAAGCCTTCGACACAATACCCCACTCGGGCATCATAAATAAGCTCACCAGCTTAAATATCAACCCCTATGTCACAAGACGGGTTGCAAACTGGCTTAGGGATAGAACCCATATGGTCAGAATTGCAGGTGTCATGTCAGACTCTAAACCAGTTACAAGTGGTGTCCCACAAGGCTCAGTCCTGGGACCTCTCTTGTTCGGTATATATTTATCTGAGGTACAGGTTAACACAGGAGGACTATGGCTGACAAAGTTTGCAGATGACTGCAAACTGGGGGCCATAATCGACTCGCCGGCTGACACAAGCATCCTCCAAATGGTCTCACAGAGACGGATAACTGGTGCCAGAGCCATGGCCTAAAGCTAAATGCCAAAAAGTGCATAGTCATCCCCTTTGGGAAAAACAAAGTGCCCACAAATTACCACATAGTTGGTAATCCATTAAGTACGGAAGACGTAATTAGGGATTTGGGGACCCAAGTAGATTGCAATCTCTCCTTTGACAATCACATTGCCAAAGAGATTAGAAAGACATTCTGTATAGCCCACCTTATCACAAAGGGGTTCACATCTAGATCAAGAGAGGTCATTGTGCCCCTCTACTCATCACTCATCAGGCCCATAATTGAATACAATGCCCCATTTGGGATGTACCTTACCCGACACCTGCTACAACTAGAAAGACCCTAAAAGTACCTCACCAAGAGGATCAAGGGACTCAAACAGATGCCCTACGCAGTTAGGCTAAAGAAATTCCAGCTCTACTCAGCTGCTTACCGCCTACTCAGAGGCGATCTGTGCCTGACGTATAAAGCCATGTCCAACCCAGAATTAATGGACATGCTCCACCTCAAGAAATCCAAATCCATCAGAACTACACGTTCCAGTGACTTAAACCTCAGCACAGAAATAAATAGAACATGCTGGGGGGACAGATTCATATCCCAGAGGCTCCCCTCACTCTGGAACTAAATCCCAATCCATGTCAGACAGAGCCCTTCAATGACTCTCTTCAAGAAGAATCTTGACGTCTGGATGGGAGATCTTAAATTTACCCCTGGGATCACTTCTGTGTCACTGCTAGACAGAGACATGGTAAACTAACCTTAAATGGGCTATCTTCTGTGACCTACTATACAGAGGCACAGTCAACTAATCTAAGAAGGGTGGCAAAAGCCAAACACACTCTGGCTAGGCTTGTAAATGCCCTAGGGCAGATAGCCTAGTATCAACCTATGAACCTATTAACATAACTAGACATCCTGAAATCCACTCAGCACAAAAAAAAAAAACACACCACCAGGATAGTACTAAATGAAAGGTCAGTTTCACAAAACATAACATCCATTCATAGCAAAGATGCACAAAGCCATAAAACCCATTCAGAAAAGTAGAAAAAATAATAAATACTTATTATTTGTTTATCAGTAATAGAATGATTTCAAATAATATCTAAGTAAATATTGATTACTGTTTATAATTTTCTGAAAAATGACATAAAAAGACAAATAATTTTACCTTACTTTTGTGTATATGTATGCATGTATACACACACACACATATATATATATATAGTCATATTAACCATGGCTTGTAAATGTAGTACTTGATATAGAAATGTATGTGTGTGCCCCTTACTAAGCACACATTAAGTAAGGGGCACACACATACATTTCTATATCAAGTACTACATTTACAAGCCATGAATCCACGTTATGGGGACTTAGTTAATATGACTGAACAAGCTGAGTTGTCATGGGTCCTTAGACTTGGAGCTCACAGATCTATGGGACTCAACGAAACAGTGTCTATTAGACCACATTTAAAGGGCAGGAAATTACGATAAACATACATTTTATTACACACCATTTTTATCATACACTATATTTTAAACTTTCTACATTATATAAACACACATTTTAAACATGTTTTAATGTTTATATATGTTTTTAGATGCATTTTATATATATTTTTAGGTTAAAATGACTACAAGTTCATTCATTTTACATTCCTAATGGCATAAATAGCAAGAGATAGTTAGTCATTAATTAATGATGTATTTGATCACATGATTTTATTGTATTTAAATCAACTGCCTACTGTGTATTTTCATCTGATGAAGCGGAGGGGAGTCCGCGAAAGCGCTCATCTTTTGTTCTTGTTTTGTGTTATTAAAGTATTCGTATTATATTGGACTATCTTTTCAGTGGAGATTCCTTACATTGTTGATTTTACATATTGTGGTACCACCATTCATTGCTGCTTCCTTCCATCGTATCTTTGGGTTTTTATATATATATATATATATATATATATATATATATATATATATATATATATATATATATATATATATATATATATATATATATATATATATATATTACCTGCATCAGTTGTAGCTTATTCATGCATAATAGTAAGAGCACCCGAAAGATACAAATATAAGCAATTTGGACGAAAGAAAAGTAAAAAAAAAAGATACATTTGTCCTTTAATTTTTTTTTTCTTCTTGTCAGTAGATTTCCATGCATTTGTTTATGCTTGTCTTTTCAATGCTTTCTATTGCTCCATTCCATTTCTTCAGTTTGTTCCAAAATATTGTTTGATTTTTAAGAAGGATATAGCTGATTCCAGTGCTTCAAAGGTTTTAGTTCTTTCTGTAAGAAAAATTTTAAGTCTAGCTGGAAATAATAAGTGCACTTTAATCTGCTTCTTCTTCAGTTCTTTTATCAAGGGAAGAAACTATTTTCTTTTTGAAGTCACAGATGAAAAATAGTCATTGTCAAACCTTATTATACTCTCATTGAATGTAATTGGTAAATTTGATCAAGCAGTCTTTAAAACCAGTTTCGTATCTTGCCAGTAAAAAATCTCACAATTATGGAACTTGGATTTGTATTTGCTTTTTTTGATGACGAAGGAACCACAAGAGACCTATGAGTTCTTTCAATACAATACAATAAAGATTCTGGTAGATTTAAAGTCTTAGGGAGCCAAGAAGTGAGGAAATTAACCATACTGCTGCCTATTTTTTCCAGGCAATCCACAGATGCATATATTTTCCTCCTAGATCTATTTTCAAGGTCATCTATTTTATTTAGTAAAGATATATTTTGTTTTAATAAAAATTCAATATTACTTTCTTCTCCTGAAACTCTTCCCTCTATATAATTTAGTGCCTCTTCCATACTGCTGATCTGGGTCTTCTGCTGCATTAGTATTTCATGTGAAAGTTCCATTTGTGTTGTGCATTTTGATTGAAATTATCTAGTTTATTGTCCATTTTATCTATTTTTATCAAAAGGTTGTGTATGCTGGTAAGAAGTTAGTGTAGTTCCTTTTTTAATGACAAGTCGTGTGAGTTAGTTTTGGAGTAAATCATTTTGAAGAACAGGTGAAAACCTTTCTGCTTGAATGTTGACAGGAATTAAAAAAGTTGGAAGTATATATTTCAAATATAATCTTCCAAAATCTGGAAAAGAAGATAGTTGTAAAGTTGAAGAGTCCACTATATCAAAAGCTTAATAATTCCTGTCAGAAATATAACTCAAATATCAGAGCTAAGAAACTAAGCTGTTAGCCTGTCACCATTTTGGTCATGCCACCCCCCATGTTTCTGATAGACAGATGCAGACAGCAATGTCCAAACTAACATACCCCCCACGTAACCTTTAGAAACTTCCTAACTAACATATCCCCTCCTAATAAATGCCCATGATACATAGGGACACAATTGTGATGGGTCGCATGGCTAGGCTTATAAATGCCCTGGTGGTCGATAACGTAAGTACTTACCTATGAGCCTATAATATTCTCGGAGAGAATGAGGTTATAAGTAAATCAAATGATAATGAGTCGATGACAATATAAAATACATAGAATCACGTAATATTAAATATCAAGTGCTGCAAAAAAAAAAGTCAAGGCTCAAAACATTTTTCACTGTCACATATTCACAATACATTAATTAAGCAAATAAAAACACTGATAACTTTTGTGTATATTAGTCTTACATGGCAAAAAAAAAAAGAAAGCATGCGCTTCTTTCAGTTTGGTATCCAGCAAACCGCAAGTGACAGGAAATGTAGGACAGTCTTTCAAAATGCAGTGTATTTATATATTAAAATATTGATGTATCTAATCTCTTCCTCAATAAATGCATTTTTTTCATTTGTCTGACATCTTTGTTATTTTTACACCTTCATAGAAATCCATTCTCCATAGAATGAAGAATAATAACATTCTCTCTGCTTTAGTGTCTGTGATGCTCTTTCTCTGTCTGTATAAAATAAAACTGCATATCGTTTGAATCTAAATAGGTAGCTAAAACAACTAAAAGTGTTATCCATGAAGGGCCTGCTCCTTCTACTTAAAAGATTAAAGTGTATGCCCAGTGAAGTCACAATGAAAAGTACCATTTAAGCACACATGACATTTGTTTCCATGAGAAAGTGAAAGTATATGTTATAGTGTAAATAGCATATATCATTCAATACTTATGGAAACAGTCAGGGACCAGAATGAATACACTGTTAGCATTTTGAAAGGAAAGGAAGTTGTTCATTGTAGTTAGTGCTACCCTCCCTTACATCCAGCCATGTAATATTCATAGGTTCATAGCTATAGATCTAGCTAATGACTACCAGGGCCTTTATAAACTTAGCCATGCAACCCAACTCAATTGCATCCCCTTGTAACATGTGTGTCTAAATTGGAGGTGTGCGTTAGTTAGAAGGAGTATGTTAGTTAGGGGGTTGCTAAAAAGGCAAGTAGGGGGTGTGCTAGTTAAGGAATATTTTCTGTCACCGTCTGTCTGTAGGAGACATGGAATCCAGCCTGGGGGTGAATTTATGATTTCCCATCCAATGGTCAAGTTTATGTTTGAATAGTGTTAGGGATGGACTCTTCTTCAAATGTTTGAAAAGCCTGTTCCAGAGCATGGGGATCCTTTGAGAAACATATCTGTCTCACCAGCATGTTCTTTTTATGTCACAAGCAAAGTTTAAATACCGGGATCAAGTGTTCTAGTGCTGTTCATTTTGCAGATATGCAAAAACTCCATCAGGGTTGGATCTAAAAATGCCTTCTATGCTAAGCAGAGATTGCCCCCCAATAACCTTTAGGAGACCACATATAGAGATAGGGCTCTAAGACAATCTGTATAGGACAATGTGTTAATACCCTGGATTCTCTGGGTGAGGAACCTCTGTGGGCATTCCAGCTGTAGCATATGCCTAGTCAGGTATATGCTTTTGTAGGCATTGTAGTCAATGATGGGTCTGGTAGTGACTGAGGAACGTGGTAGTATAACTTCCTTGGACCTGCATGCCATACCCTTACTCATAAGTTGGACAACACAGACTGATTTTCTTTCTCCCTTGACTACATATTGGACAAAGGCCAGATTACTGTCTACATATGATCCCAGATCTCTAACAACCAGGTCAACTCTTAGGGGTTCTTATCAATGGAGTAATTTGCCTGGGTGGACATTTTCCCAAAAGGCATTATAATGCACTTCTTTGCATTGAGGTTTAATCTGTGGCTTTGGAGCCACTCATTTATATGTGTCAAACCCTCTTGCTGGATGTTGATGTCATGGGGGGATTTATGATAGCTATCAAGTTGCAGTCGTCTGTGACCTTGATGAGCCAGAGACTCTTGACATTAGCCTTGACCACTGAGAAGTAAATGGCAAATGGGAGTAGGCCCAGGATGGGGCCCTGTGACACTCCACCTCTGACCTACCTCTTAGTGGACTTGGTCTCACCAGTTCTGACTTCTTCAGCCTTATCTGTGAGCCAAATGGCAATCCAGTGAGTTATGTACGGATTTATGCCTAGTTTGGTAAGTTTGTCCAAATTACCTGAGTGGGGTATTGTATCAAACACTTTAACTAGATCTAGGTCATCCATCCATTAATTTGGTTACCTTCTCAAAGAAGTCTACCAAGTTGAGTAGGCATGGCCTTCCCTTAACAAAACCATAATGGGATGGCTACAGTGTCTGTAGGCTACCAATGTCTTTGTCGATGATTTTGATGTAATTCCTTTAATGGCTTTGCATATCACACTAGTCAGACTACTAGATCGTTAGTTTCTGGGGTCAATTGATGTTCTACCCTTGGGAAGAGAGATAATTATTGCTGCCCTCCAATCACTTGGGACATAGCTTGTTCTGAGACTGTAGTTGAAAAGTGACTCAATTTCAGGTTGTTTAGGAGATAGCCCAGGATATTGTCAGGCCCCACTGAGGCTATGTTTTTGGCCTTAGCAAGCTCCCTGCTAATAGCTGGGGGGATGTTAGTTGGGATTTTCTGGGTAGTGGCAGGGGGTTACTGGGGATGAAGATTGTAGTTTGTAGTTTGAAATTGTCAGCCGACAGGTTTTCTATGTGACTTTGCTAAATGAATGAATGTGGTTCCATTTTGCCAGTTCAGCACCCTGCTGCATGTTACATTTGAGGTTTTGGACATAGCTGTAGGTGGCCTTGTGGTTGTCTTTAGTCTGAGAGGCTATCTTGACCTCATAATTGGCCTTGTTGGATTTAATTAATCCTCTTAATTTCCTGTATAGTTTAATTAGTGAGCTCCTGTCATTATGAGAGTTGCTCTTTCTGATGTTGGCTACAACTTTTTTCCCTTTTTTCATATATCCTGTTAAGATTAGGAACCACCAGTGTGGTTTGTTTTTGGTGTTTGTTTTGGGCTTGCTTCTGGTAGGTATAGCAGTCTCTATGCAGCCATTTACATGTCTGTACAGTGTTTCTGTGAACAATTCTGCACAGACTGTTGTGAACTCTGGGTTATGTGGGGCATTATATTTTAACTGTCAGTTACTAGGATGTGGTTTGCTTTAGAATAGCTCCTGACTGTAACAGATTTTCCTGGGTTTTCCAAGATGATTTTTTTATTTTGAAGAGTTGGCTTTGTGATACAATCTCACTAGCGAATATATGACATGGGGGGAGGGGGCACTCTCTCATATTGCTGAGGACTAGGTCTAGTATGTTTGAACCTCTGGTTGGAGTGCACACTAACTGATCAAGGGCATTTGTGTTAATAAAATCCAGGAAATGTTGTGCCTGCAAGTTGGAGAAAATGCATGTTTCCCAGTCTATAGAGGGGTAATTAAGGTTTCCCATGAGTGTTTGGTTGGATGGAGTGTGCCTCCAGTACGTCTAAATAAGAGTTCTGGGATTCTTGTGATATAGATGGTGACCTATATTTTGCTAAGATATGGTAAGGGACTCTATTTTGCGTGATTTGCACATGGATGAATTTTAGAGTATCATCCTGTTTAACCAACCTTGAGGTATACTTGTTGCTAATGTAGGTTGAGACACCTTCACCTTTAGTCCATGTCTGTGTAGCTGATGGTCTAAATGTGTGGAAGGCACTGTAGCCTTGCACTGCTGCAGTACTTTCTGTGGCTTTAAACCATGTCTCAATAATGGCACAGATGTCTATATTCTCCAGAGTGAAGAGAAATTTAGGGTGTGGAGTTTCTTATTAAGGCTCCTAGCACTCAGCAATAATACCTTTAATTTCCTTTGGGTTTTATTTAACAAAGGCTCTAAGAGGGTGGATAAAGTTTTAGCCAAAATCTAGAAACCTAGGGGAGATGGATGCCGACCATCTTTGGCAAAGCAACATGGTCTGCTGCCCATATCCTTCCAGGCTGACAGATATTGAATTCCCATGGACTGACACCAGAAAAGCCAACTGTTAAAGCCAATTAATTTGTGTTCATATTGTGGCAATAGACTTTTAACTGCAGTGGTGGTGCTGCGGTAGCGTTGTCGCCTCACAGTTAGACGTTGCCCGTTCGATTCTCAGTTAAAGCGTCTACTGTGTGACGACATGCGTGAATGGGCGTTCCTTCGTTGAAGGTTGTGCGTTAGGCCCGGCAAGCCAGCATGTAAAACTCTACTGCCAATCATTAGCGGACCGGAGTTCCGCTGTGGCGACCCCTAACCGGGAAAAGCCGAAAGACACACACACATTGTGGCAATAGACTTTTGAAGGTAGAATGCTGATCAATGTGAGTCACATACTGGTCTGAGACACATATTCAGAGAGGTCCATGGTGTTTATTTTCATATACTCCAGAGGCGAATGTCTCAGGTCATTTATGCCCACATGGACTATGATAGAATCATACTGGTACCTGTGGTGCAAAGATGAGTGGTTGTGTAACTTGTTGGATCCTGGCTCCAGATAAGCAACTGACCATAATCTTCTCTTTGTCCAATCTGGTGAGTTAGGTATCTGTGTGTCATACAATGGAGTCTGTTATGACAAGAGTCCTGGGTAAATTGTTTGCTTGCCTTATTGGTTTGTTTTTGGGGGTCCATTGGGTGCAGGCTTATGTGCAGTGTTTGGTGTTGCTTTTGGTGTGTGCTTTAGAGATTGCTGAGTATAGGCATTGCTGTTTGCAGGCTTAGGAGGTCTTTGACATATGGGAGATTGCTTTTTAGTGCCTCAGCATGAGATGGTCTAAGTTTATGGTGAATACTGTGTGGTGGGTGTAATGTGTGTGTTCTTGACAAGCTTATTTGTAAGCGAGATTTTTGCCTCTAAGGAAGTTTTTGTACATACATCTCTCACATACTGTGTTGGGTTTCTTTGAGGATTAAAACATTGTCTGTGAACATGAGACAACTGCTCCATTGTCTCAGGATGGCTGTGGAGTCATTTGCAAATTGCATATTCATGTTGTTGAGGCCTGTATTAGGGTTGGCTATTAGGGTTTGAGGATTTGATTTTACAAAGTCTTCTAGGGTGGTCTCTAGGGTTAGGGATTAGAGTTGACCAGTGCTAGGATATGGTATTAATGTTGTCTGACATGCAAGCTAGCTGCTCTGAGCTTAACTGTTCCCAATACTTCACTAAATTACAGGTTACAGTCCTAGTGTTAGTTTTACAGGTAAACTTAAGTGTATGGGTACTTACTTCTATACAGGGCACTGCCAGCCACTGCCTTCAGCATAAGTGCAACGCAACAACAAACAGCTTATTTCCTAGCTAAATTATCCCCTCTTTAAGGTCATTACAAGACAAAACAGTTCAAGTACCAAAGTGTAAGGAGAAAACGCGATTTGTGGCAGAAATATATTTTAAATGCACAGAAAACAACAAAATACAAGCAGCAATCACACAGCAAAAGACAAGTGCAATAATACAGTATGCAAACTTATATTTGCCTGGATACACTGGATTCAGTGAAAACACTCCTTGAAGCACAGACAGGTAGACAAGGATTGCTGACCTCTGTAGAAATAAGTTAATTTTCTAAGGGAATTAAGCCACATATTTGTATGTGACATACTCAAATTTGGAAGTAAATAATAACATACCATAAATGTGTATTAAATTCAGTCATTAGACTGCATTCTTTCTCAAATTAAGCACTGAACAAAACAAGGCTACATCATTGGCTGTAAAGGAAATTTGGTCCTATCTATTTAACATGCAATCCCACACAGCTGAAACTATCATCTGAAGATGAAAGTGAATTTCCATTTGACTGTATTTGTTAATTCAGTTATTTTTTTGTGAATGCTCATGATTTTTATATTGATTTGTATTGTCAAATGTAATTTAAATAACGGAGTTTATGCTATTGCTACCATGATCCTTTTTCTTCAGAAATACTTTTATGTGCGGTTCTATACATTACCTGTCGTGTCATACACTGACATGTTTTTAATGAACATACTTGCTGATAATTTGTGATCATTTGTGATATCAAATCATGATGCTCAGTACATGATGTATGATCAACTTAAAGTTTCAAGTTTGTAAAGAAGTACCAATATCTATTAGTATTTATGTAATAAAACAGGAGTGGACTCACATTGGTGACAAAGAGGGATAACGTCCTGACTATAGTATGGATGACCCTATTTGGGCACTTGACAGCATCAGAAGTGGAGGCTAGTCAGGACCATTCAGAGAAGGGAGTGTGGGATGGAGCAAAATTTATGACCTTCCTGCATTACCTACACACAGTTACAGATTCTGAGTTTTTCCTTCATATGTCAAAGGCAGATATATTTCGCCAAATGAAGTCACTACCCCAGCTGTCTAGGTACTTACTAACAGTTATGTCTTGTTCAGTGATACTGGTGAAAACAGTTTTCAAATTCATACTCTTGCACCTGAATTATAGTCAAAGCATTTCCTTTACTGTGGGCCTTTTTTTTTAATTTTCACGTGGCACTTCTGCAGTGATCTAAATAATTTATCTATCTGTTTGAGTCATGCTGCACAATATGGGTTAGATTAGTTCATGAGATTTATTAGCACTTGCTTTAACTTTTTTTTCTGTCCCTTCATCAGATCTTGCCTTCACCATTTTTTTATTTTAGAGCCACGTTTGTAGGTCTGCACATTGTATTTGCCACTTAGTTTTTGATACATAGCGCATAATATTTTCTACACTCTGTTGAAAATTTAAATTGATCACCTTTATGCAAAATTCTGCTAATCCAAAAAATATCCTTCATTCTTAAGAGGCTTAAAAGGCATTATATTAACAGCACACTCAACTATATCAAGTTACAATTATAATGTGAATTTGGTTGCTATTTCTAAATATTTATATATTTTAGGTTTGACGAAGTATTAGTTCTTTCTCAGACTACACCCTCTTTTATGTTTTCACAATGTCTACCATGCATTTGACTCTCAATATAAACTCTTTAAAATATTAAATATTCTGATTCAAGTGCATAAAACTGTGATCAGAAAATCATGAATGGCTATTTCTCTGAAACAAGTATTTTAGGCCCCCTGCACGTTCATACCCTTGTTACTTAATATGGTTACTTGAGATCACTTACTGAAAAGCAAAAAAAAAAAAAATGTAAAATTGAACTTAATTCCCCATACTTTCCCAATCTCTGCCCATTTTACTGACTCGTTAGTGATTGGTTCCTTATTGCTTTCACTTGCACTGTAACCCAGGGTCTCACTGCATTCAGAGTTGTACTTTGCTTTTAACAGCTAATTAGTCTTAATAGTTATCACACACTGTCCTTGAATTAGTTGGTGGAGTGGGTCCAACAAACAAAAGAGCAGGTATGCTGGGGAAGGGCTGAATGCAGCAAAAACACACCATTGTCATTGTATTCCTAACTGGCTACCCAGGGTGGGAGGATGGCATAATGATTGAGGTGTTTACCTTGGAAACACAAGGTGCAGGGTTTGATTCTCACATAGGGTAATTGGCTAAGCTTAAAATGGCCCACAAGGGCAGTTAGCCTAGTACTAATTTATGAACCTATATGGTAGGAGGGGGAACAGTACCATATTGCCAGCTGGTGCAGTAGAGGTGTAACCATGTTTATTTCAGTTTGCACTCTAAGGTCTACATTGCTGCACCCTACCATCCATACCTCTCAGCTGTACAGATGTTCGCAGAATGTCCAGATTTTTATCTCCTATCTTTGGTCCATTCTTAATAAAATCTGTGATTTTTTTGACAAATCACTGAGGCTTGTAGTCATTAAATATTGACAGTCACTTGAGTTTCTGACTCCATATCCTTCAGAAAATGAATGCCATTGCAAAACCTATTATTCTATCAACTTTCTAAGTTTATGAGAGCAATGATTAAAATCTGTCCCTATCTTTCAGCCTTTGCTCCCCCCATTATTTTACGCTTTGTCTAGATTTCTTGTTCTAAGAGATTGGGAGGTATGCTACCATCACATTCATGCTGCCTGACCCCCTGCAGTCATCATGTTGCCTGCCCCCAAAATATGGCACATCATGAAGCCAGTATATGTTCACTTAATGCAAAAGCAATTAAACTGTGATTGTTTTGTGGCATGTGACAACATGATGAAATAGAAGGGTACAGTCAGTGTTTAGAAGCTCAGGAGAGTCTAGAATTGTGCACTATTCCATTGTCCATTCAAATAACTTATTCCTGCCCAGTTCTTAGTAACAGTGTTGCATTTCAACAAGCCTGTGTACTACAATAAGATAGCCAGTCCTATGGGATGACCATGTACCTATTTAACTAAAATTTAGTGTTGTAATGTGAAAAATACTTCAACCTCATCAAGTGGCCGGTCCACAAACTCTGCTCACACCAAAGCTCGCAAATTGTGCACCTCATCTTGTGACTTGTACTTCAATTGGTAGGGTAAGCTATCTGGTGCTTCTCACTTCCACAAGGGGCATTTTCCCAAATGGGTAAAAAAACATATTACAGCAGCTTTGACCCTTCACTAGAAGATGAGTGGTGGCTTCCTTGGTCTCTACCAGCTGTTTGTGCCACAGAATGAGTGCAGCTTTCCCCACCCTTGAAAGAAGTGAGTGGGACACATCCCTTCACTATTTACCCTCCTTGTCTAGCTCCTCCAGTGTGGGGGACTGATAGTCGAGCTCTGATCATCTGGGTCACAGTCAGAGCTCCATGCCTGTTTGCCTCAGAGCCAGACTATAGAGGAAATACCAATTTCAAAACACACGGTCAAGTTAGAAGGATATGAGAGATAGCGTTTCTCCAGATGCCATAATACACCTTTATGAATCTAGCAGTTTTTCATCAAAGTGATGGTGTTCATTTGTTCTATATAGTCCTGTCATGTACCGCAGCCTGCTTTCCAATTACAAAATATTTTGGATTGAAATACTACTGCAAAGTCTCAAAAAATTCCTTAAATTATTTTTCACATGTTTTACTAAGACTTACAAACTGCACAATAATCTGCTTTAGCACTGCTTACTTTTAGTAACACTAGACCTCTTGTCTCTCAGAATGCCACTAGCTACATAACACAATTTTTTTCAGTGTAATCTGCCCAATGTTTCATTGTAGCATAAAAGACAATAATATGTTCATAACACTCAGACATTTTAAAATTATGTCTCTGTTTACCCATATTCATTTTTCCTTACTGTTTAGAACTTTTTGCCAGAGCAAAGTCCATAGATATATAATTTTTTTATACACTATCACATAATACGCATTGGTTCTGTACCAGCACACAATTCTAGTCTCTTGAGCTTCTAAATCCTGATTGTACCTTCTGTTTATTTAAACAGTGACAAATCACTTGAAATTCTTTCACACAAATGTGTTTGAACTTATATGATATTCATGCTGTTTATTTGTTTTAGCATTCGTTTTTACTGTTCCTTTTTATACAAATGTCAGAATTGTGTATTGCCTATAATTTGATGACAATCCATTTTGAGCACAAATGTTCCTTTTTATGAATGCCGCAGGAGCACTGCCTGATTATATGAGTTGCACTGAGTCACACAATTTTCAACTAGAAACTGTGGAATCAAATTCAAGACTATAGGATGAAGCTGATTAACAGCATATTACCTTAACCCACAGGGCTACACTCTCAGACAATGCTTGCACATTCATATGTTTCACTGAAAAGTAACATTTTACAGGTGTTTAGTTTAAAATGTCTGTACACACTACTGTTAAGAAATCATGCTCTATTATCCTTAAAATCAGTTGGGACTTACAGGCCCAGATTCCTAGTCTTTTGTAAACACAAACACCTTGGACCAGATAGTTCACCAGGGGTGCTAACATACTCAACCTGGTACTCACAAACATGATAGAATGCTGCAATCTCCTGGTGTATTGTTCCGTCTGATAAGGTCAGACTACAAAGATGTCTCTGTTATAACAAAAATCAGTCCTGTGACTCTGGCTAACTCTGTAACATGCAATAACTATTCTAAGGCAAACATCTTACTCCTAAGTGATAAGTTGTCAGAACACAGAGAACACAGTTACCTAGGCAGAACTGTTTAGAGAAAGCCTGTACAATCATGACGATACATGCATAGAGACAGCTGTGCCTACCAGAAATAAGCCCAGAGCTAACTTAAAAAAACAAACTAACCCGGTAGAATCCAAACATAAACAGGTTGTACAACAAAAGGAAAAAAAGTTATAGCCAGGATTAGGAAGTGCTATGCCCAGCATAATAAAAACACTCTCATCAATCTAAACAAACAACTAAGAGGGCAAATTTAGTCTGGTAATCTCTCAGGCAAAGAACAACCACTAGGCTTTCTTTAGCTTTGTCTGAAACCTCAAAGGCAGTACACAGTACTGAGCAGAACTAATTGTGAATGGAGCTACTTACACAGAGTTGGAACAACTTCAGCTCCAATTTTACCTCCACTCTCCCCTGTATGCCCCCAAGAAAATATTATCAAACAGTACCCACCAACTATTACTAGAGAACATGTCCTAGAGGACCTCTGTATAGCCAAAAACACTACTTTTACGGGCTCTGATAATACCCTAGGATGTCCCCTAAACAGCCTGAAACATATCCTATCAGGATCACTGAACTCACTGTTCAGCCATAGTTTCCAGAAAGACTTTATGCCACATGAATGGAGAACTGCAATGGTCATCCCTCTGCACAAGGATGGGCCATTAATGGACCACAGGAACTACTGATCCATAAGTCTGATTAGTCTCATACTCAAATCCATGGAAAGAATTATCATCAAAATGATTAATAGGGATACAGAAAACATCCAAACACCAGATCCAACCCAGTCTGGTTTCAGCATTTACAAACTACCTGCAAAAAACTTGAATGTGGGGAAGCAGTACAGATTAAATGTATATGCAAATAATTTTGTATTCAGTGAACTGTTGCTTTAAGTGCTGAAGCAGTAGAGGAAACAGGGTAACAGTAGGACAAACCGGAACTGGATAAAGTTCATTGTTATCTAGGATGATTCCTTTAATTATGCTCTGCAGAAATTCATTATTAACATTCCTGCTGCTGGTACTTCTTTGCAGTGTGACTGTAAAAGAGATCTGTTTTCAGCAATTCACTGTTTCTTCTTTAATGCGAAAACTAACCCCCTAATACAAATTCTTGAGTCACAGTTGCTGAGGAGTTAGCTGTTTCTATGTTGGCTGCTTGAAACAGAACTAAAGATCAATGAGCACTCGCTGTCATAACTGCCCCGATTAATTGCACCTGCTGCATCTTCCAGCTACAAGCCACTGAAATAAAGAACATTTGCTGCAAAATCCTATTGCACTGACTGGTTTACAAACCAGCTACTTGAATGAATATCACATGATACCAATAATTATATAAGGATTTTTTATAATTATTCTCATATAATTATTGGTATCATGTACTGCGGTGGTGGTGATGCGGTAGTGTTGTTGCCTCACAGTAAGACGTTGTCCTGTTCGATTCTCAGCTAAAGCGTCTTCTGTGTGGAGACATGCATGAATGGGCGTACCTTCGTTGAAGGTTGTGCGTCAGGGCTGGCAACTTGGTATGTAAAAATCTACTGCCAATCATTAGCAGACCGGAGTTCTGCTGTGGCGACTCCTAACTGGGAAAAGCCGAAAGATACAACAACCAATAATTATATGAGGAGTTGTGCTCAGCTCTACACGTTACATTTTTCTGCCTACTAATTACTAACACTAAGTAAGTCATGGAATAAATGGTACATGTTCTTTTGTGAAAGGATCTTGCAGTGACACCAGCTTCATGATAAAGAAAATATATATTTTTTTGTGTTTAAAAGAGTTTTGGACTGAAACATGGAAACAAGATGTACACAATTATGTTCAACAATCTCATCTGATATGATCTAGCTAAAACATCAAAACAAGCCAGGGACAATAACAAACATTCCAATATCATGGAAACAAAAGTATGATCTACAAAGAATGTATACAAGTTGGATGAAGACTGCAGCTTGGAAATATTTTCAGTGAAGCTGTTCTAATTTGGACATCATTAAGAAAGGAACGCTTTTAGTTTTAGAGCTGCTTGTAGGCATCACAGGGGAGTTAAGTCTCTTCAGAATTTAACAGGTGGATATAAAAATAGCAGTCTGTAACAGCAAATCATTCTTTAGTTATGTTAGGAAATTAAAGAATAATTTTCAACAATACACTGAGGTCATGTACAATGATATCTCATATTCCAAGCCCAAGGATATACCCACTATATTAGCAGACAAATGTACTGCTAACTTTACTCCACCTACCCACAATTTTGCTTCCACTATCCATGAAAATTTAATTTCCCCTAAATTCACTTTGAAATAAGTTTTATAATTCCTGTCAGAGACTAAAATAGCCTCCCAGGCCAAGGACAATCACAAAGCTTTCTTCAGCTATGTCAGCAGCCTCAAAGCCAAATACAAGGTACTGAATTAACTGGAAGACTTAGAAAATCTAATAGCTGACAAGTTTAGCTCCAAGTTTACCATCCTTCCTCACAGATACCCTTCAGGGACTACCCACAACCATAACTCCCCAGATGTTACTAGGAAACAGGTCCTCAAGTCTCTCTCCAAGGCCAAGATCACTGCATCAGTGGGTCCCGATATTATCCAGGGATGCTGCCTTAAAAGCATGAAACATGAACTATTGAGACCATTAGAATTACTACTTAACCACAACCTTCAAACAGGCCTCATGCCAAAAGAATGGAGGACTGCAACAGTTATCCTGCTGCACAAGGATGGACCATCTACAGACCCAGGGAACTATCACCCCATAAGCCTGATTAGTCTAATATGTAAATCCATGGAAAGAATAATCATGGATATGTTAAGTGATGACACAGGAAACCTACATACAATAGATTCAACTCAGTTTATTTGGTCAAGAGCAGGTCATGCATACTCAAACTGGTGGACCTCTTCGTAAAGGTCACCTAAACAATGGATGAGGGCAAGAGGGTGCACACTGCCTACCTCAACCAGGCCAAAGCAATCAACACAATATCCCACTCAGGCATTGTAAACAAGCTCACTGCATTAGGTATAAACTCCTATGCCACCCAACGGATAGCCAACTGCCTCAGAGACAGAATCCAAAAAGCTAGGATAGGGGAATCTAAATCCACAAAAGGGCTGGTCACTAACAGAGTGCCTCAAAATTCAGTGCTGGGGCTGCTTCTCTTTGACTTCTAATTCTCTGAAGTCAAGGCTCATGTCAAAGGCCTCTGGTTGACCAAGTTTGTAGATGACTGCAAATTAAGTGCAGGCATTGAATCCTCTCAATACACAAATACCCCCAAATAGGCCTGACACAGACTAATAATTGGTGCCAGTGTCATGGTCTTAAACTCAGTGCTAAGAAGTGCATATTAATATATTTTGGTAAGACAGCCACCCCTGAAAATTATGACACTGATAATATATCCTTAAGTTTAGACTCAATGGTCAGGAAATCGGGAATGCATCTAGGCAGCAACTAGGCCTTTAACCATCATGTGTCTAAAATAGTGAGGAAATCATTCCATTTTGCACAGCTTATAAGCAGGGGTATCACATCCAAGTTCAAATATGTCATTGTTCCATTGCAGTCTGCCTCATAAGACAAAGTAGGAAGTAGACCCCCTTGGCATGTACCTGACCAGGCATATGCAGCAACTGGAGTTTCAGCAGGGGTTCCTCACAAAAACAATACATGGTCTAGAAAAAAAAAAGTCCTATACAGACTGCCTCAATGCCTTGTCCTGACAGGTGACCTATGCCTGGCATACAAAGCATATTCTGATCCAGCCTTAATGGACCTGTTGCACATCTGCAAAACAAATAGCATCAGAAACAACCAATCCATGGACCTAAACCTTACCTGCTATATAAATAGGACATGCTGGAGGGACAAGTACATATCTCAGAGGCTTCCCCTTCTTTGGAACTGGCTTCCCATTCATATTAAGAAAAGTTCTTCCCTGCACTTATTCAAGCAAAACTTGGATCAGTGGGTGGGGAATCATAAATTTACCCTATGTCTGGCACATAAATCTTTGTTAGTGAGATGAATCTTGTAAATACTCGATCACTCATGTCCAAGTTTGTACACCCCCACAAATCCTAAGTGACCAATACCTTTTTACTATTTCTGGGAAGCATGGCCAGGTTTAAAAAGGCCCTTTATGGTCTTTAGCTTAATATTTTCTTATGATCCTATAACAATAATACTTCCACAGGACTAGGTAACATTCCAGTTGCATTTTTATCAGTGCCAAGTGTGCGGTATCTGACCCTCTACTTAAACTTTTCAATGTGAGCCTCTTACAGGGTTTGTGCCAGATGCCTGGATACCAGCCACTGTGACTCCCTTACACAGGGTGGTTCCCTACAGATCCAGGCAAATATAGGCTCATTAGCCTCACCAGCCTTAAATGCAAAGCCAAGAAATATATTAGAGCAGTACTTATTTATGCAGTTACAAAAAACTTCATGGTGCTAGATCTCAATCAGTTTGTTTTTGTCAAGGGCAGGTCCTGTCTCCTGAATCCTGTAAGTTTCTTTGGAAAAGTTACAGAGGCTGTGGACAGTGGTCACTCAAAGCACACTGCTTACCTAGATCTCGTCAAGGCTTTTGACACTATCTCATAAGCTGGTATTACTAAAAAAATTAGACAAACATAATGTAAACCTATATTATCTGCTGGATTGCAAATTGGCTATCTAAGAGATTCCAGGTTGTGAAAGTTGCAGGCAACCCTCTGAACATAAAATTGTAACTAGTGGGGTACTAACGGGATCATTGCTGGGACATCTCCTGTTTGACATTTATTTTCCAGACTTCCAGTTCAATATTCCAGAAATGTGTTTGTTTGCTGACAACTGTAAGCTGGACACTTGTATCTTCTCATTCAGTGATACTAAACAGCTCCAGATAGGGGTGGGACATGCACATACCTGGAGTACTGAAAACAATCTCACATTAAATGTAAAAAGTTGCAGAGTAGTACAATTTGGTAAAAACGCTGTTTCATACCTCTCAACTGTCCAGATTTCTGCAGAATGTTCAGATTTTTGCCTCAGATATTCGGTCTATTCTGCATAAAATTTGTGATTTTCTTGATATTTGTGGCAAATCAGTAAGGAATGAATTCACTAAATAATGACAGGCATTTGAGTTTCAGAATTCATATCCTTCAGAAAAATGCATGGTAGCACAAGACCTTTTATTTTAGCAACTTTCTAAGTTTATAAGAGCAACGTTTAAAATTTGTCCCTATTTTTTGGGGCTTTGTCTCCATTATTTTTGGCTTTGTCCAGGTTTTTTGTGCGAAAAAGTTGAGAGCTATGCTATTCCTACACCACAAGTTTTAAACAGTAGGTTTCTTCTGACAGACATGGTCATAAAATACTTAGGTAATTATGTGGACAGTTCTTTATGAATTGATCATCATGTTTCCACTGTAGTAAGAAAATCCTTCTATCTGATCCAGTTAATTTCCAAGAGAATGCCTTCATGATCCGGAACAATCATTCAGCCATTGTACTATTCTCTTATCAGACCTGTCATTGAATACTGTGTCTCCTTTGGAATGTATAAATTTAAGCATATTGTTCAGTTAGAAAGACCCCAAAAATAACTTACCAAGAAGATCAATGGCCTTAAACTTTTCTGCTATCTAGACAGATCAGCACACCTCTCATTATCCCTAGTGGACTACAGCCTTCGCTGAGGCGACCTGTGTCTTCTTTTCAAGCCATGAAAGACCCACTACTATTTGATTTTTTTTCTTTCTTTGCAAAACCAGTGGCTCTACAAACATTTACCCCAGGCCCCTAAACCTCCACTAACAAACAAACAAGACTTGATGGAGAGAGGTTCTTATCTCAATGCATTCCCAGCCTATGGAATAAGTTAACATTACAGGTCAAAGTACAACTTTAATTACCGCTAAATCTAGTTTTGGCTGCATGGGTAGACATAAATTTACAGCAGGATTTTCATGTGCTAGAAGTTATGCACTATGATGTGATTGAAGAGGGAGGCACAAACTTTTAAGTATGTCTGCTAGGTATACATGGCAATGCATATTACGGTGCTCATAATCACTTGTCTGGTATTGTTGCTATGTTCCTATCTTACTAAGGGTATATTTGCTGGAATAAAGAAAGAGCCACAAAGAGTCATCGCTCTGTTCTTAATATATATATATTTATTAATGGCAGCATCTCAAGAAGTCTTGAAAGGACCATAAAAAGACTATCCGATAAAAAAATACTTTCTTAATTGCAGGTTGCCTTAAAGTGAGAAAGGCTGCAATGTTGCCACATTCATGAATGCATTATTGGCTGAGATGCTTTGCAAATTCTAATGTGGGGAGAAATATAACATGAAAAAAAGCATAGTACTAAAAATGTAACAGATCTGAAATGTGAACTTTCTGACAATACTTTATCTTTGTCAGTTGTAGTTAGGCCTAATAGTTCCAGTTTGGTGAAGGTTGAAGGTAGTCTAAGTAGAACATATTTTAAACTCAACTGTATTTAAGTACTTAAGTTTGAACATGTAACCAGAATAACTGTCTTTTCCTTTTGTTTTTTTTTCTGTATACCTGCAACTATCAGTCCCTTTGTTGACCAATCCACCCATTCATTGTTGGTAGGTTACAGTTAGTCATGAAAGGGGCATTAGTCAGGCAATGGTTAGGGGCATCTATAAAGATTCTCTAACCACTTTTACTCATTCAGCAGCTCTTATGAGATGAATGCTTACAGTGCTGGGTGACCATGGCCCGAACATACTCATTTCCATGCTTAGCCCCTCCCACTATGCTTCCTGTTTGGCAAGCATGCATGTCTTGGCCACTTTTAAAATACCTAATTTTCACTGGATGTCATTACTGCAGACAGAGGTGTCCCCCAGATAGGCAAGGTGGCTATGGCCACTCACTTCTATCCTTCCTGGATAACTGTTCTATTTTGATAACTATTTAATGCTGGGTCTTTTGGGTCATAGTCGGGATTTCATCTCTCTGCACTATGGAGCCAACATTCACCAGTATTACTTTCTCAGTCTACTTTAGAAAATAGTTACAATACTACTGACTCTTTCCATGATTAGTCAGACACACTTGTCATATCAGTTGTTGTTTTTGTTATAAAAAGAAACAACAATCATATTTTTTTAATTTTACACATTTTATTTATTGACTTGTTTGTTTCTCAATTTACTCATATTTGACAGATTGCTCATTTCAAAGGTATCGTCCAGATACTGTAAAAATAATTTCCGGTTAAAGTACAAGAATGCAATCAGATGTATGAAACATAAAGAATTATCATGAAAACAAAATATGACAGAGGAGCAATTAGAATAAAAATAGATGTAGAGAGGAAGGGCAAAGCTAGGAAGGAAGTAGGCAGTTAAGAATAAGGGAGTGATAGATGCCCACTGCATGTTTGAAAAGAACATGTCATAGCTGAAACAAAGTATTGGAATCAATAATAGCTACCCATATAAGCTAGGAATCTGTTTTCTGATAGACCCTGACTTCATCAACGTGCATGCAACATGTCTTTTACATGAAAACCTGAATAAGCATGCTTGATGTATAATTGAAATTCTTTAAATCTGCAGAAATAATTAGCTGCTTTCTCCTACAATGCACTCAGCAGTTTTGCATTGTCTGCTGCTTTCATTTTTAAAGCACTTTTGCATGTAATATGCGCCATGCTGTCACTAGTTAACTTCTATTGACCACTTTTGCTGACATTGCGACATTAAAAGCTTTCTCCAGTGTTCACTGCCATGTGTTATAAACCGCTTTCTTATGTTCATCACTTCAGCTACATAAAGTGGTGTTATATGCCATCCAGCAGTGCATTTCTTGTTTTTGTTAACAATGCTATCTAAAACAACATAGTTCAGTACTGCTAAGCCTGTAGGTGCTGACACATCTTCTGTTTCCATTTCTGAACTGTGTCAAAGTACATTAAAATATCAATATGCTGCAGACATTTCAGACTTTTGCAGAAGTTGATTGCTGAGTTGCGTACTGTTTTGCATTTGTTTTCACATGAACATTAATAATATTTTATTCAGCAGATGTTTAGAATGTAGAAGGAACTTTGTAATAAAATGCCTAAAAGCCTTCTGTCTCTCTAAGAAAGGGAGGAGTTGAGAATGGGCTGATGTACTGTTGTTTTGCACTAAAAAGTAGGGCCAATGAAGTCAGATAAGTGTCAGGAGGTCAGTGCTAGCGGACCTGAAAATAAAGGGAAAAAAATTCTACTATACAAGCCTAAAATACATACAAGACTAAATTTCCATTGAAAATAGCCATTTACCAGATTATTTCTCCATTGTTATTGACTAACACAGGACATCCCAGTTTTGCAGGAATACTTACTATTTAATGTGCTTAATCTGACACCATTGTGCTGAATTAAATTGGATAAATAATGTTTGGCCTCTAACATAACCCAGTCATTTTCTTCTAATTCTGACATTTGCTGTTTATATAATCACTTCTAGTTAAGTGTCTGCCGCTTTGTCATGTGAATTCTTACTTCACTAGTTTTATGTTCTTGTTATGTCACCAATATGTGCTTCGTTGTGCTACTGAGCAAGAGAAACGTATGCTGGATCAGGCTCAGTATTCAGCTACCTAAGACTTCCTAGCCCTGTTGCCACTCTGTTCCATTTACATCTTCCTACAGTACAACCCATCCCTGCTGTAAATTTGACTTTGGAAGCTCCTCCCAGTTTCATGTCATCTGCTTATTCGGGTTTATATTAGATCTTCGAATGCTTAGGATGTTGAACGCCAAAACGTCGACACCTAAACATTGAAGTCTAACAAACGCGACAGGACAATTACGCAACTTTTTTCCCTGGGACAAAATTCACTCGGCCGTCATCAGGGATTGGCCCTTTTCCCTGACATAGAGTGATCTCGGAGTTGGTATATTTAGTTAGGGGGGTATAGGGGGCACAGCCCCCATGTTGGGGGGTATGGGGGGTGAAGCCCCCCACTTGATTAGGGTTTTACAGTTTTTTTTTTGTTGGCCATGCAAATTTTTTCCCTGGGAAAAAATTTGCATAATTGGCCTGTCACGTTTATCAGATTTCGACATTTAGGTGTAGACGTTTCTACGTTCGACAACCTAAGCATTCAAAGATCTAATATAGACCTGCTTCTTCTACTGGGCACTGAAAAATCAAAATGGGAAGGCCCTCCCCTTAGATGCTTGAAGCTTGAGTTAGCCTCTAATTCATATCATCCTGCTCACTTAGTGCAGACTGTATTATTCAGGGTATTAATCCCCTTTATCCCCCATCCTACTTCTACAATCTGTAACATCTGGGACTAGACTGCCCATCACTGGAGAGCATACAACCTGGTTTACAGGAATCAGATGGGATTTAGTGCTAATACTTTGTTCTGGGTGAGAGAAAGAGCAGAGAGGCATTATTTCCTAGCCTTCCTAGAAAATACCAATCACTAGAAAGCCTGACAATCACTTCTTAAGAGTCAGTTTGGGATTAATGCTACTTTTTTTGAGCATTGTTTATTTTTTGCACCTCTGCATCATCCTATGACCTTTCTACCCAGTGCCCCACGTCCATCACCTGATCTACCAGTGTCTCCTGTCAGAGCCAGATCATGGTCAAATGGCACCCTAGGCAGGATAATGAATCAGGCCCCCACACACAGCAGTCCCCCCCAGCCATTCCAGTGTTCAATTACTTGGCTGTTTCTTCTCATTTACCATAAACACTGTTCAAACCTGTCAGCATGCATACTATTTTCTCCTTTACTTCTACAATCATTACAGATATTTAGATTTAATTTAAAACTTTTATTTCAAATTTTGTAGGACAAACACTGATAGACATTTGCTAAACAAAACAAAACAGTCTCACAGTGAAAGCAGACTTAGCATTAACAATAAACTTCCCTGCCTTTGAAACTCACATTCATTGAAAAGACATTGAAACCCATATTCAAAGAAAATGCAGATTAAGTTTACCTTTGGGCTATTTTCAAACCATAGGCCCCTTGCACACATTTTAGGACTATGCATGCATACATACATGCATTTGTTCTTTGATTTACCTTACTAATTGTATTAAATTATATTCTTTCTATAATACAGCACCACTTGTTAGAATCTGTTTTAAATTTGTAGTTTTGAACATTTTTCTAGTAAGCAATGAAACAAAACACATGAACCAATAATGACAAAACTGCCAATTTCAGAACATTTCAGCCATAAAAGGCCACTCAAACTTCAACCAGTATCAGTCAATAAACACAATCTCCGCAGAAGTAAAAGTCATCTGAATAATTCCACCTTAAAGAGATCTGTAAATAATGAAGAAATTGCTGCTAGCAAGCAACTTTATATTTCAATGTTTCATCTACAAATTCAGTGCCTGCTGTCCTTTAAGAATAAATTGCCTCTTTTTCATTAAAAAATTGGTAAGCTGGTAATGTTGCTACGCATGGCAAACTGACAACAGGTTCTTAGTTACTAAGCATCTTATCCAAAGGAGGACCCACTCAGGGCTGTAGCACTCCACCTTTAAAGCACATCACAGTATCAACTATCCATCAATATGGTACAGAGTAGAACCCACAGCCTTCTGCATACAAAGGCAAGGATGCTACATAGCTGTTATGCTACTAAAACTGCTTTCAAGCTCTATAGCACAAACAATGAGGACCATTTGCTAAACAAAACAACTGCACATTGAAAACATTGAAAACAGACTTTGCATGAGCAGCAGTAAGCTTTTCCTTTGAAGCTCAGAATTCCTTGAAAATACAACAAAGATCACAATTCCTTGAAAATGCATGTTTCCTTTTTCCCAGTTAGGGGTCGCTACAGTGGAACAACAGTCCACAGAATGATTGCAGTGGAGTTTTACAGTGTCAGGTTGCCAGCCCAGCACCCAACCTTCTACAGAAGGTGCACACATTCACACACTCACACTTAGGGCCAATTTAGAGTGTCTAATCCACCTAGAGCATGTCTTTGGGAAGAAAGTGGAGCACCCGGAGGAAACTCGTGAAACCACAGGGAGGGCATTCAGGCTCCACACAGCAGGCACCCCAGCTGAGAATTGAACCAGAGGACCACTTGGTATGAGGCAGTAATGTGAACCGCTGTCCCACTGTGGCCGTCTATTCATTGAAAATGCACTGAAACTCACAATTCCTTGAAATGCACTGAAACTCATATGTTTTGGTAGTTTGTGTAGAGGATTCAGGCTGTTATCTCATTTAAAAAGGAACAGGTTTGAGCCTGAGTAAATTAACTGACCTGTCATTCCTAACTAGGCATTACACACACACACACACACACACACACACACACACACACACACACACACACACACACACACACACACACACAAACACAATCACACACACACTGTTTCATGGTCATGGTTGGCAGAAGAAGCACCTTATCGATATTCATTCATGCTTTATTACATGGATAAAGGTAGCAGCAACAGGAATGTCTTGTGTGTGTTTAAATTCTGCACTTGGATGCCAAAAAGAAGAAGTAAGCAACAGGAGCTGTGTGTCGACCCACACAGAGATGTAAATCTATGTTGCATGCAGATGGCATTTTTAAAAAAGAATGCCCTTAAAGAAGATATGATTTTTTTTTAATTAATAAGTAAATGTTATGGCAGCGCCCTGGTCATCAGGCCCCTCCTAGCCAATGGGCCCTAGGCAACTGCCTAGGTTGTCTAGTGCTGGATCCTGTGCTCCCAGGACTTACTCTGATGTAGCTGGAGCTGGTAAGGATTAGGGAATTCTGGGGTCTAGCCATCTCCATTCAGCCATGGGATATTTTACTTTAATGTCTTAGTCCATTACGTCTCCCTCACGATGCAGTGTCCATGGTTGCATCTGAGGGGATGGTGTGCAATGAGGACATAGAGTGTATCACCCCACCTCCAAGGCAGGTCAGTCAAATCCACCACCCTTTCCCCTCTTTGGACCATACTCCCTCATTGTGACATCCTCAGCTTTCACCAGATAGAGGTACTACCTGCCCCCCCAAGGATGGCCATGCCCATCTGTCCCTGATGTTCTGTCAGAAGCCTGAGCCACTAATCAAACCCAGATCAGCTGCACTGTAGTCAGGACTTTATGCCTCTATGCCACTAGAGCAGTGATGCAGCTGCTTTGCTTCTGGAGACAGAAGGAGCAGAGGGGCATTGATTTCTAACTATTTGCAGCTCTAGTGTGACCAGTGCTATCTCTACTGCTAGACAGATAACATCTCCAAACTACATAGGTGTTACTACCCCTTCAGCCCACATTAGTAAGCACCCAGAACCACATATTTGCACTTTTCTAACTATCTCTGTAGTTAGGTTAGTTGAAATAGGCATCCAGAGACAATGTCACAATTGTCTGATGTTTACTAACAACCACATACTACTTACACAACTCACATAGTGCATGAGGAATGCAATTATATAATGCTATTGGAGGCAAAACTCTCACATTAAGACACTACAAATAACAAGCAGGTTGTCAATACTACAGAACACTACACTAAATATATCATACACAGATCAGATCAAACACAAATACATACTTATGCTGAGGGTCTTAAAAGTAACCTACCTAAACCACAAAGGCCTTCTAAATGTAACCTAAGAAAAAATACCTCTACAGCCCTACAAAAATACATCACAGGCAGCTTCCAGCTTGAAACATATATCTAGGATTTAGTGTATCAGTTCAAAAGCCCATAAGGCAAATCTCCACAAAATCCAACATCCTAGTCATAGGTAAATACTGATGCACCACTGACCAAGCTGTGCAAAGAATGGGTCAAAGTCAGTGGCCTGTCATGTGTCAGGATTCTCCACAACAAGTAGGCACACTACAAGTACACATATGACACAGTCATAGTACTCATGGGGTAAATGACTTGAGACATACCTCTCTGAGCTATATGGAGAGAGACATGATGGATCTCTGGGAATATGTGTCTGAGGCAACTATGAACCTAGCCTTGAGCAGCAATTCATCATCAGCAAGAATGATGTTGCAATTTGAACAGAAGATGACTGACTTCAACAATTGGCCTAGTGTCTGATGTCATTCCAAGGGGGTCCAACATATACCAGCTTGGGAGCAGATAGTCCATTATATACCCTGGGAGAAGATTGTAGACAGTCCTAACTGCTTTGCCAAGGATGGCCTGTACAAACTCCCCAAGCCATTTGTAAACTGGCTAAAGCTTTGTTCACCCCCACAATGCCTTTTAGGCAATGCTGCTCTTCAAAAGCTTCTGACATAATAAAGCAAAATTTGAATAACATAAAGATTTGCTGCTCAAACTTAAAAAACAAACAAAAAAACAAAACAAAACAAAAAACAAACAAACAATGGCACTGCTTACCTGGAATACATCAAATTATGCATTATCACAGAGACCTGGTTTAAGACAATTGAGAGCACCCCATCAGTGCAGGATTTCGCCATCTGCTTTAAATTCAGGCCAAACTGAGTATTCCTCTTCCTCTGACTTCAACTTCAGATTAAGATTAGCTTTGTGTGTGTGTGTGTGTGTGTGTGTGTGTGTGTGTGTGGTGGTGGTGGGGGTGGGGGTGGGGGGCAGAAGGCTTAGTCTTTGGAAAAAATAATCTTTATTGCTGCAAATGCATACATTCCAAGGACTAGTCTTTTGCTGCATAAATGTTATTGAACTGTGACACTTACACCCCCTCTTTGTTTGCTGCTTCAATAAATAATAATTATATTTGTGACTTTGTCTTGCAGATTAGCTATTTATTTTCAAAAGACCTTCTAGTAACTTTACATAATTTCCTACAACTTATTCTGTTTTGTATTTAAATTGATATCAAGTTCTATATTTTTTACTTAGTGTATTTGAGGACATGCTCATTATTTTTCAAAGGTGGTACAAAAGTTACAAACAAAGCAGATATTTCAACAAACACTGCAAAATAATAACTTAACCCCTGAGAGTTTCATTTTTGGGATATTATATAATTAGTGTTTACATTGTTGAAATGTTGTGCTAGTTGGCCTTTTACATCCAGTATTTTCAGGCTTAGGATTATTCATGCCATCCTTTCAAAGATGACCTGGGGAGCTTGATAGACTGGTATCACATGAGTTACCCTTTTTCTAAGGTAACTGGTACATGAAGGAGAACATGCCACAATGTGTTTGGTGCATCTGCTGCCACAGCTCATGGAGCTGTACCACTATTCAAAGTGCATTCTGTGTGCTTGTACAATGCTTTCCCACTAAGCCCATTTACATATGGTCTTTAATGAGCAGCCCAATAAGGAATGGGATGTCAGAAACAACAACAAACTGCTCTTCTGCTTATTCATTGATATTCAAAAGCTTTCGACACAGTCTCCCACTCCCTCCTTCTAAGCAAACTGACTAACCGCAATTTCTATATCACTACTATTAAATGGTTTTCTAGCTATCTCTCTGATTGACAACAATCTGTAAAATGGCTCTCTGCCCCCCCCCCCCCCCCGTAAAAACTGGTGTTCCCCAAGCTTCTGCTCTTGGTCCATTACTTTTCAATATCTTCACTAACTTACTCTATACATCTTAACCTCAGTCATCACTTGTCCAATTTGCTGATGACTCTACAGTTATCTCTATTGCAGATGCTCCCTCTGATCTTATTTCACTTAGTCAGCATTCCTTTAACTCAGTTGAATCCTGGCTCTCCAATAACCAGCTTATACTGAATCCTAACCAAACCAAACTCTTACTTTTTCTTCCTAAAAATCATAACAATCTTAAACCCACTTTCTCCATACTCTCCCTCAGCAATACACCTATCACTGTTCAATCTTCCACTAAACCAATTAAAATTCAATCTACTTGTTAACAACTGTATCAATAAAACACACCAAAAACTGGGGCTCTTATACAGAAATAAAAAGTTCCTCACTAACAAAGCAAGGCTATACGTCTCACATGCTTATTTACTACCAAGCCTGATGTACAGCTCCCAAATCCTCACAAACCTTAACTCACCACTCCTTACTAAGTTAGAATCTACTTATAACAAAGTCGCCAGATTTGCAGCAAACCTAAATTATAAATCTCATCACTGTCTCTCATTAAAAATATTACATTGGCTAGAATTTCCCCACTACCTTCTTCTCTCACAGCTCATGGTTATTTATTCCATTTTATATCAACCTTCATTCTATCTCAACCTGTCCTCCCTTATCTCCTACTACACTCCCTCTAGGATTCTTCAAAGCTCTGACCAAGGCCTAATACAAATTCATCAACCAAAGAATAAAATTGGCTACAACCTTTACAGATACAATCCAGCCAAATCATGGAACAAACTCCCATGGGAAATAAGGACTCTCAACAATGTTAAAGAATTGTAATCGGCCATAAAAGAATATCTGAACAGTCAATGATCCTGCCACTGTACTCAGCCACCTTAACTTATTCTCATGTACTCAGCCTCCTTAACTTATACCTTTTCCTATTTCCTAGTGCAGCACACTTGCCTGGCTTAATCTACAACTTAATTTCTACCCTACCTACACAGTCTCACTTTCCTTCTCAATCTAACCATACTTCTACTCTCATATTACCTCTATCTACTATTATTTTACTGTAACTCCTTTAATCAATACATCCCTATTATGCAGCATAACCTCCACAATCCTATCACTAAATCAGTGTTGATAATTGTTTGTTATTGAAAACCTAATTTTAAATTTGTCTGTATTTAATATAAATGCTATTTTGAACATTATAAATATGTTCTAACTAACTGATACCTGGAGCTTTTCTTGAAATTGTTGTTTTTGTACCTTAAGTACTCTATTTACTTGAATAAATAAATGTGGAGCTTTTATCCTGTGGCCTCCACTGAAAAAGGGCTATCAGCTCAGTCAGACAAACCCGGTCAACAAATGTAAAATAAATAATAAATAATAAATGTCATTGGTCGCCCTGCACTGTTTTGTTCTACAGGGATGTCTACAAGAATGACCAATGCTGTGTGAGTTGTAAGCTGCGGATTTGACTCATTTTCCTCAAAGATATCATGCTGACTAGAATTTAACTATATCTGCTATCTGCTATGACCGTGCCTTACAGATAGGTCTGAGAGCCAGGGTTGCAGATGCTAGCCAGGTGAGGACCTATAGAGTTTTCTTAGGCTGCTCCTCCTTTCAAGGGAAGTGGGTCAGAGAACTGTCACAGCCAAATAAGACCTCTAGTAGAAACTGGAGGACTTTATCTGTGGCTTTTTTAGAGGTTGTTCATCAAGCCTCTAAAGATTCAACTGTACTTGCAAACAGTTTGAGGTGCCACTAACTGAAAAGAAGAAGGAAGGGCCAACAACACTGTTCACCTTTCTCAGCACTGAGACTGATGCAAAGGAAATAGCTACAGTTCACAATTATAGTGTCCTGTGTACTGAGAGATGTAAAGTTATAAAATATCAGAATATGTAAGCAGAAACTAAGGCAAATGTGGAACAAAGACATCTAGATAGTTCCAATAACAGTAGGAGCAACATTGCTAACAAGAATTCTCCTGCTCTGATATATCACAGTATAGCCCAGCCATATCCAACTTCTTCCCCTGTGTTTAATCTTTTATTCCTACTGGCCTGTCTTAACCTTATATCTTGACATAAGTCATACTTTACAAATAGTACTAGCTAAGTTCAAAGCCTAGGTTTTGTTGTCATGATGTAACAAATTTGTATTTTCTTATGTATACTACATTTTGTTTACTTTATACTCTATTGATTATTGTAATTCGTGCATTAAAATTTACTGTTACTCATGGAGCTTTTCTCCCCGGCACTCTGCTGAAAAAGGACCTGTGTCTAGTCGGACTTTCCTGGTATACACATGTTAAACAAATAAATAAATAAAACATACTTATATGTTGCCAATCTAGGAAAGCCCATATTCACTTGGAAGGAGGCAACTCTGAGTATATTCTGGGTACTCACATCAGACATTTTCAGTGCTAAAAAAAAAATCAGAGGTGGGCCAGGATATAACTAAAGCTGAAAGATGAGTGCCTCTCCTTGGGACCTACTAGTTTACATGCATTTAGGAGGCTTTGGGGAATGTATGCACTTGAGAATATAAGGTATGTTTATTCAAGGTAGCTTACCTATAAGTACCACTCCTCAATGTGGTACACCCCCCCCATTCTTAGCTGAGAAAAAAAAAGAAAAAGAAAGAAAAAAGATAAAATGAAAAAAAGAAAATGAAAAGTCCATTCTATGATCTGGGTCTCCTCACTTCTCCTCTAAGGAGGGGAGGCAGAACCTACTGCTTTCCCAGTGAACAGCAAACCAAAAAAAAAAATTTTTTTTTTTGAAAAACTGTAACGGATTTCTGCAACTTAATAACCATGTGAAGCTCTGCTTTACTCCTGACTGCAGAAGTCATATCAGAATTAATTTCCAAACTGGCATTCAGAAATGCCAATATAGAAATGAATGCTGGTAGTGCAATGAGGCCCCCAAATGCCTAGAGTGTGTGCCTCCTTTGCCCTAGCCTAGTTACACTTTTGACTGTTAGGCATGCGCTGCACTTATAAGGTATCTGAGATAGTACAATGCAGCAAGCAGGCCATTCCATCTTCGGTGTTGGGGACAAGGAATGTCATGAGAGATGCAGATGCATTTGAGCACATATTACAAGGAGTACAATGGATCAAATGGGAAGGGAATTTGGCAAAGATTATGGGCCCAGTGGGTACCATATGAGACATAACTGAGTGGATGTGAGACTTCATGCAAATGAGGCCTCAGTGCAAGGTACCATATTTGTGTAATATAGATGGCTTGTCCCAACATCAAATATAGATTATTCTGGAAAAAGTCTTGCATGATGACATGAGATAGTGCCTTCTGTGACAGGGAGAGTAGGGCAGTGCATATGTAACATATGCCAGCATATCCAGCTGTAGTTTTGTAAAGAATTTTATGCCATTTGAGTATCGCACTGATTTTTACAGATGCTTGTGTTAAAAATGCTGGAAATGGGATAGTGCTGGAAAGAAAGAAGATATACATATATGTCAGGCAGTATTATTATAACTGATTAAATGTATATGTTTTAGCAGAGAATTCTGGAAGGGAAGAGGTTAATCTCAGTATAGCTCATTTTAAAAACTAGGTTGAAAGTCAAATGGGTTGGTTTAAGCCATAAAGATTTTATCTTACAGGTTTGAGTGCTGCCAGAGACAAAATGTCTGGGAAAACCAGGACTAGGAATCTTATTGTATTGTCCTTAGGGGTGAACTAATTGCTACCCTGGAAGAGTGGAAGCTTCTGAAATTGTTTTATAGCTTTCAGATGCTGCAACAGATCTTAGCAACGCTCTGGGTATGTATTGTACCAGTGTCAGGTCACCAGCTGTGATGTCATTCTAGAGCCAGCAACGATATTATTTTTAGGTATTAGTGAGAGATATGATGGAACTATCGTAGCAGCACTTTGTTTTTCAGAACCTGACAGGAAAGATCTGTCACAGATATCACATCTTACCTTGCCTTGCTGTAGTAAGCAATTCACACTCATCACCTTGCCTTGCCGCAGTAAGTAACTTAACTAAGGAACAGTAATTCTTTAGTCAGTCAGGAAAATATGGTGAGATTAGTTAAGTATTGTTTTTCTGCATCTGTGTGAATCTGTCCAACTGTGTTATCTTTTATATATTCTGTGATTGAAACTCTGTTGTTTCTTGTAACTAGATATTCAGTATTCTCATGTTTTCTATTTTATTATTTATTATTAAATATTTCTAAACCTTTCATTGTGGCTGGTCTTTTAGAGAATACTTTTAACATCTTAAGAGTACTTATGCTTGCTCCTGAAAGCATTGCTGCATTGGTCAAACTCTACCATTTATATTAGTATTAATTTCACTCAGTATAATTGGGTACCCTTGTAAGAGCCTTAGAGTAGCTGACTGGTGGCAGCGTCATTACCTTATAGTCTGGGCAGAGGGGGCACAGCTGGTAAATCTGTGTCAGTCTTTCACAGGTGTGTGTGTGTGTGTGTGTGTGTGTGTGTGTGTGTGTGTGTGTGTGTGTGTGTGTGTGTGTGTGTGTGCGTGTGTGTGTGTGTGTGTCTGTGTGTGTGTGTGTGTGTGAAACTCAAATATCCAAGTGTGTGTGTCGGCTACAACAAACTGGGACAGAGAGCATCAAAGTGGTCAGTGTGGACTCTTGTTTGGGGCCTGGAGAGAGAGAGAGAGAGAGAGAGAGAGAGAGAGAGAGAGAGAGAGGAAAAGATTCCAAACCCAGGTCTTAAGTGTGCTCTTTGTGTGCTCTTAAGGGAAATTGTGCTTGGTGCAGAGAGCTGCATCTGAAAATACTGTCTTTTCCTAGTGGCAGTCCCTCACCAGTGTCAGTGGTGAGGATTGAGGATCCTTGATTATTGTCCCAGAGTAGGGACCATCACATATTGGTGGCAGTAGTGGGATATTAATTGAACTTCAGTAGCCTGGAGGCAGTTGCCACTGAAGGTGTGTGTACTGTCAGCAGCCACAAGGTAAACATATAGTTTAATTTTCACAACAGTTTTATTTATTTTTGTTAGTTTAGTTTAATCAGAGAAAGCAAGCAAGGATGTCAGCAGATGATTATGGCAAGTTGACAAAAAACAGTTGGCCAAGGTGTGCGATGCTAAAGGACTGGTGCATGCCAACCTGACTAAAGAGGAAATTAATTCAGCCCTAATTGCAGCTGCAGCACAGACTAGCAACTAGGAAGACAACCAGTCTGGTGATGGGGATGTGCAGCCTTCAGAAACAGGGCAGTTTGCCTTTTCCTTAGAGGACTTATGAATGCATCTGGAGTTAATGAGACTTGAACTGGAGGCCAAACATTTGGAATTAGAATCAAGAGAGAGACTGTGGTATTTGGAGGTCAAAGAGAATGAGAGACTGTGGCATTTGGAGGCAAAAGAAAAGGAAAAACCACATCAACATGTTGACTCTTTATCAGGGTCATAGAGGTAATTGGGAAGTGAATGAATGAACCCCAGAAGCAATAAAGGTCAGTAAATTTCTTCCACAGTTTACAGATGGTGATAATTTTGATAGTTTTATTCATATATTTGAAAGCAGATGCAAACAGTATAATGTTTACCAAGGGCTCTGGGTATAGTCCCTGACCCCCTTACTCCATGGTAAAGCTGTAACTGCTGTTTATGAATTGTCTGATACTGATTGTTTAATCTATGATAAAGGTAAACAATGTTTATTGGATTGTTTTATGTTAACACCTGAATTTTACAGAAAAAAAGTTTTGTGAGCATACACTCAAGGCAGATGAAAGTGTATGTGATTATATTGCTGTGTTAAGCACTTATTGTCATAGGTGGGTGAATGGGTGTCAGATCACCACTTCTGAAAGGCTGGCAGACTTTTTGATGAGGGAACAAGCCTTAAACAATTTGCCTGAGGACATGAGAATCTAGCTGGCAGACTGGGAGTGTAACTCTGCAGATAAGCTGGGTAGAAAAGGGGATCTCTACACTGTGCATGAAGGGGATACACAGTACTGCACATGGATATAAGGGTGGGCAGCCTAAACCACCCAACAGATTCAAGACACTAGTTCATGTACAAGGCCAGGATCAAGGGTTAGATGTCTTAAATGTAACCACAGGGGCCATGTAGCATACAAATGTCCACTTAAATAAGGTGGGAAACAAAAGGTGAAGGAGCCAGCAAGTGGGAATAACAGCATGCCAGTGGTAAGTTGTCTGGAGACAACAGGGGTACTATACTGTCATCAGAGTTTGTATCCTATCTTACTGGATGGAAGACAGGCCACTGCTAAGAGAGACACAGCCTCTATCATAACCATTGTGAGGCCTGCAGTAGTTAAAGAGGAGCAGTACTTGTTTGGGCAGTCCACTCCAGTCAGAGCTTTAGAAAGGCCCCATTTCAAATACCTTTGGCTAGGGTTCACCTTGACTGGGAGGGTGGAAAAGGAAGCAAGCAGGTAGGTGTGTTTGAGGATATCCCTGCAGATGTCTTGATATGGAATGATTTTGATAATGCAGTACCTTGTTTGCATGCAGTAACAGGCAGTCAGGCTTGGAGACAGGCATGTGGGTCTGATAGCCTGGGGGAGACTCAGACAGACCTCACACCTGAAGATGGAGGTGGTGATGTGGCCATTTCAGGCAGTGAGCTACCCTGTAGCAGTGAGACTGAAAGTGAGCCACAGCTTCTGGTAGGTACTGATGTTCCCTTGAACAGGGTTACTGCAAGGACATAGGTGAGTGGTAGTACCCAGGCTGACAGTGTGGCACCAATGTCAGAAGATAACAGAATTCCTGTGGAAAGGGAGCTGGGTAGGGTTACAAAGGTAGAGTTGAGATAAGCTCACCTTTCAGACCCTACCTTATGAGGCTTGAGAGAGGTAGCTAAGGAGGCACCTGATTCTCGAGGAAAAGGGGAGTCTGTGTACTGGAACAAAGGGTTACTGTATAGAGAGTGGACCCCTGAGGGAGGGCTAGAGGGTGAGGTAATACAGCAGTTGGTAGTACCAGACCCTAGCATCTGGCACTTCTAGCCATAGCCCACGATATTCCTTTTGCAGGTCATATGGGCATAAAGCATACCAAGAGATGTACTATGCAGACCTTTTATTGGCCTGCAATTGCAAGGGATGTAACAGGGTACTGCAGGACATGTGAGGAGGGCCAAAAGGTAGGCAAGGCAGGAGACGAGGTTAAAGCTCCTTTGATGCCTTCGCTTGTGATTGAAGAGCCATTTCAGAGTGTAGGCACAGCTGGTAAATCTGGGCCATTCTTTCCCAGGTGTGTGTGTGTGTGTGTGTGTGTGTGTGTGTGTGTGTGTGTGTGTGTGTGTGTGTGTGTGTGTGTGTGTGTGTCTGTGTGCGTGTGTGTGTGCACGCATGTGTGTGTGTGTGTGTGTGTGTGTGTGTGTGTGGCTCTCCTTCTGTCAGGCTGTGGCCACCCCAGTGGCTTGAGGCCTTGAATGTGGGATAGTGCCTTATATGTTCGATGGATAGTGCATAGGCTAAGTCCAAGGCCTGGGGCCTACTGGTGTTTGCTTTGCTTTTCAAAGCTATCAGCCTTTGTGTCAAAACTGGACTTTTTATGTTGCTTTTATGGCTGTTTGTTTACACTGAAGAGACAGATTAGCTGGATCGACATCCTTCCAAGTGCTGCCCTCTGCGCATTTCTGGTGATTATTACTTATTGCATTGATTCAGCATAGATCTGAGTAATTGCACTTAATTGGTGATCATTTTTAATTGACAGACAACTAGCCTAATATAAACAAATGGCTCATCCATTTTATGCCAACATATGTATCTGTGGTTATTTTATATGTATAAGCAGCATTATTTCCACCCAAAGGTAGTTTCATAGCAAAACAGTACAAGTCTAGTAAACTCCTACTGAAAACCAAAGATGTTTAGCACCAGCTGTAACAGGCAGCTGAGAACATACTTTATTAATGCCCTGGAATGATCATATTCTACAAAACTGATGTGGAGATTAATTCTAGATACCGAGCAAATAAAAGTTAAGATAACCTTAAATAACAGCAAGTGAATGATAAAATACAACTATGGTGTGCTATGATACAGTTCAAAATTCACTGTTGCCAAATGACTTAAAATTTAGTCACCAGACAGATAACAATGATGCAATGACTACAAAACAATATAGCTAACAGGAATTTAATAACATTGTTACTCATCTCTTCACACTCTTGTTAATCTAAAAGACAAATGGATTTTAATGAAAAAAATCCTCACAATTTGTAAAAAGAGCTACTCTTATCTGAATGAAGGACATGACAGCAGCAATAGCCAACCCATGGTGCATCCCTGCAAAAATGTTATCAACGATGACAAAGCAGAAACTGCATTTATTCCCAGGCAATGAGCCATGACCACACTCCTACATGTGACTTCAGTGTTTTAAAAAAAAACAGCTTCTCCAAGTGAAATGGCAACAACAATGAAGTGCCAAACTTCGTACTCAAAGGCTGTTGCCATTGATGTACAACCAGTGAACACCAGATACAAAAATGCTCCAATCTCAAACACAGTTTTGGGCTACAGTTCCACAGACACCTTACAAGATGACAGTATGCAGTCTCACAAGCAGATACTCTATAGAGTACAGTGAGAGACAAGAAGTCATAGGAACTATGAGCCACCAGCAAGTAGTAAAAGTAATAACTTAAATGCAAAAACAAAGTGTCAGAATCAGTTGTTAGAGAATGTGGACTGCTGGTTGGGCATATAGGTTCATAAGTTCATAGGTTGGTACTAGGCTATCGGCCCTATAGGTCATAAGAAGCAGTAACATCATGCAGGAAGTGAAGTGGCAAAAGAAAAAAAAATACGGTGCAGCAGTAGCATTGCCACCTCCTAACAAGAGGTTTTCTGGTTCGATTCTCGACTGGGGTGCCTTCTGTGCAAAGTCTACATGTCCTCCCTGTGTTTGTGTGGGTTTCCTCCCACGTTACAAAGACATGCGTCTGGAGCATTTTTCCCTGGGCCTCTGCTGAAAATTGGCTCGTTCCAAGTTGTACTTTCCTGGTTAACAAATACTAAATAGAAAACAAAAAAAAAAATATATATATATATATATATATATATGTGTGTGTACACATACACAGATACATACATATGGTTGCATAGCAGGTTAGGACTGTAACCCATCTTGTCACACCATCCCTTTGTTTCCAATGTAGAAGTTCCATTTTGGTGACATTTACTTACGGCTGTTACATTCATTATTGTTCCAAATAAAATGTACTATATTATCTATGTAGTTAAATGTCACTTTGGTAGTGAGATGAATGTGTCCATTAATGAAAGAAGTAATAAATATCAGTTATTAAAATATAGAAAATGAAACAAAAACTCATTAAAACAGTGCCACGATCATTCATTTAATCTTCTACATGCATACACAGAAGCGTGGTCATTTTCAGTGGTTAAATCTCGTATGTTTAACACACGTCTTTTTGTTACACACACAAAATACACACACACATATATATATATATATATATATATATATATATATATATATATATATATATATATATATATATATATATATGTATGTGTGTGTGTGTGTGGGTGTAGTATGACCATGAAGTGAGATTAATCCTGCATATGAACTTCACACTTCATATTTCAGTTTGCTTTCTTTAGAGAATCTTGCATGTCATGGACTACTAAGGGAGCCAGGAATGATAGAGTTTCTACTGGCTGTTATCCCTTACTGGGAAATTTATTTAGTACATAAAATATTTTGCATGATCTTCAAATGCATATAGCACAGCTATATATATCTACAGTGTCCCTTTGGGGAACTCGATGATAGGATTCCTCATCAGTATGTATTGCTGGCCACAACAAGGATATACTTTGTTGTCTTTATAAGTGTTTTCTGCATTTTAACTGATTCATTTCCGAGTGCAATTATTGTACTTACTGCATTTTGTATAGAAAGATAAAAAAATATATGCATGAGATTTTTGGGCCATACGTTTTTTATTTTATATTTTCAGGACATTATATAAACATGCTTTTGGTCTTTGCTGCATTTCCATTTCTGTGCTCACAACTGACATTTGGATACCACTTCTGGGAGATGGATTAATGGGACCTTGCTAAAGGGGACAATACGCAGTAATAGTCTGAACCTTGAAAATAATAAAAGCCCCTTTTATGCTGCATGCATGGCACATTGCGTAGGAAAAGGAGCCATCTGTTATAAGTCGCTGACAAGCACATTAACACCTGTGGGTTCAATATTGCCTTAAAACTGTTAAATCTTGCAGAGATAGAAACCACTGAAAGAAAAGGAAAAAAATATTTGTAAAGGCTATACCTATACAGACACTAGAGTTTAAGAAAACAAAGCACACATTGCTGGTGGAAAGAAATGTGGTTTTCTTTTTCTATGATACTAGATCATCAGTAGGGGTGGCAGCTCCTTTGTGACTATAAAAAATACATTTCTTCATGTGCCTCCTTTACTATCTCTCATCATTTCTCTTCTTGCAAACAAATGACACTATTACCTCTCAACTGTACAGATTTTCGCAGAATGTACAGATTTTTGCCTCATATTTTTGGTCCGTTTTTCATAAATGTGTGGTTTTCTGGCAAATTAGTGGCAAAACACTAAAGATTAAAGTTAGAAAATAATGACAGACATTTGAGTTTCAGACTTCATGCCCGTCAGAAAATTCATGGTAATGTAAAACCTGTTATTCG